>NW_027185797.1:33562492-33565892 GCF_028583685.1 Petaurus breviceps papuanus
A
Organism: Petaurus breviceps papuanus; assembly: GCF_028583685.1. Lineage (NCBI taxonomy): Eukaryota > Metazoa > Chordata > Mammalia > Diprotodontia > Petauridae > Petaurus > Petaurus breviceps. The sequence continues at coordinate 33,562,494 of NW_027185797.1, forward strand.
GTATCTGAGCCCAGATTTGATCCCCAGGTCATCCTGACACTGGAGCCAGTGCTCTTACTCACTGAGCCACCTGGCCGCCCCTTCTGCTCTCTCTTATATCCTCCCCCATTCCACCCTGAACTTTCTAGTAGGGTAAGATGGATTTCTATACCCCAGTGCCTGTGTATCTTATTTCCCAGTTGCGTGTAAAAACATTTTAAAACTTTTTTTTAAAATTTTGATTTCCAAATTCTTTCCCTTTTCCCCTCCTCATACACCCCCACTGGGAAGACAAGCAATTCAATATAGGTTATACATGTGTAGTTATGTAAAACATTTCCATAGTAGTTATATTATGAAAGACTATATTTCCCTCCATCCTATCCTGCCCCCCATTTATTCTATTTTTCTACTTTGACCCTGTCCCTTTTCAAAAGTGTGTGCTTCTAATGACCCTGTCCCCCAGTCTGTACTCCCTTCTATCATCACCCCTCTTATCCCCTTCCCCTCTACTTTCCTGTAGGGTAAAATACCCAATTGAGTGTGCATATTATTCCCTCTTTAAGCCAAATTCAATGAGAGTAAGGTTGAACCATTCTCTTTCACTTTCCTGCTCTTCCCCTCCATTGTAACAGTTTTCTTTTGCCTCTTTTACATAAAATAATTTATCCTATTCTATCTCTCCCTTTCTCCTCCCATTATATTCCTCTCTCACTTCTTAATTTTATTTTTTAGATATCATCCCTTCCTATTCACCTTATCCTTAGCTCTCTGTCTATATATACGTGTACACACATATACACACACTCACATATGTATTTATACACACATACACTCTCCTACACATACATATATATGTATATACACATATTTATATACAGATATTCCCTTCAACTATCCTCATACTGAGAAAAGTCTCATGAACTACAATGATCATTTTTCCATGTAGGAATATAAATAGTTCAACTTTAATAAGTTCCTTATGATTTTTTTCCTATTTACCTTTTCATGCTTCTCTTGCTTCTTGTATTTGAAAGTCAAATTTTCTGTTAAGCTCTGTTTTTTTCAGCAAGAATACTTGAAAGTCCTCTATTTCATTGAATGACCATATTTTCCCCTGAAGCATTATACTCAGTTTTACTGGGTAGGTGATTTTTGGTTTTGATTTTAGCTCCTTTGACCTCCAGAATATCATATTCCAAGCCCTTCAATCCCTTAATGTAGCAACTGCTAGATCTTGTGTTATTCTGATTGTGTTTCCACAATACTCAAATTGTTTATTCCTGACACCTTGTAATATTTTCTCTTTGACCTGGGAACTCTGGAATTTGGCTGTGATATTCCTAGGAGTTTTCTTTTTGGGATCCTTTTCAAGAGGTGATCGGTGAATTCAAGGTAATCTAATCTAATAGCAAAAGCTACTGACCTGGCAGATGGAGGAGAGATAATTTAAGAGTCATTGGACTACCTGAAGCCATGATGAATTTTTTTGAGAGATTTTAAATTTTAAGAAATAATGAAAAAACAAACTACTGTCCAGATTTAAGAACCAGAGGACAAAGTCCAAAGAGAAAGTTTCAACTAGTCACCTTCTCACAGAAATCCCCCCAAAGTTTCAGGAATATTATAGTTAAAATTCTGAGCCTCTAGGTAAAATAAAATTATTGCAAGCATCAAGAAAGAGATGATTCAAGAGCCAAGGAACCACAGTTAGGAGCATATCAGATTTAAGGGCAGAGAGCTTAGAATATGACACTCTAGAAGGCAAAGGACATAGGCTTATAACCAAGATTAGCTTACCCAGAATAACGAAATATAATCCCGTAGTGGAAAGCAACAACATCCTGGGTCTTGAATGTAAGAGGGGACTTACAAAAATTATACTAAAAAGACTGGAGCTGCATTGAAACTTTGAAGGGCAAAAACATGAGTCAAGGGTAACCTAAAAAGGCATTTATGAGTGAAAAATTATTTGGGACTAAAGAAGGATAAACTGCTTTTATTATAATATGGAGAGATTATACTCGTGTTTCCTTGGAATTTTATCATCATCAGGCATTATAGAGGTAGGTTAATTGTATAGGAAGCCTGGGAGTATTTTTCTTATGTTTTGATAATCTTAATTGAATAAAGGAAAAGAAGTGATTTTCTAGTGGTGGTAGGGGGAGAAAGAAGAGGGATGGAGAAAATTATTTCAAATAATCATGATATTTAATAAGAACTTTATACAAACAAGGGAGAAAGAGTGGGGAGAATGAGCAGCCCTTAACATTCAATCTCATCTGAACTGATTAAAGAGGCAAGAACATGGCACAAGAATTCTGAGATTAGAGTTAGCCAAGAAGACCTAAGTTCACATCCAGTCTCAGATGCTTGCTGTGTGTTTCTAAGGTGGTGCAATTTGGGGAGAAGTGCTATCACTGCTTCCTTGGTCTGGATTCTGGTCCTTATCTAGGAAGGGCCCCTGCTCATTTGGGATTACGATGGATACTGGTCCTCAGAGTCCCCAGTCCCCTGGAACAGGCAGTGATGCTACTCCTCAGGAGCACTGCTCCTTTGGTATTGGATTGATGATGTTTCTCAGGGTCATTGACCCCTCTGGATCAAAAGTGATACTGTGACTCAGTATCTTGACTGAAAGTTCTCCTCTCTGCCCTTGGACCGAAGTGGGTGTAGGCAATGACGTTGCCAAACAGCATCTGGTTCGGCTTCCAGTGGTAGCCCAGGGGCCCTGTAATCTCTTTTTGACCAGCTGTCCAGTGCCCTGATCAGCTCTGACTTGAGAGTTCCCACAGCTCCTGCTACTGCTGAGCCCAACCACTGCCGTGTCCAACCACTGCCGAGCCCAACCACTGCCGTGCCCAACCACTGCCGAGCCCAACCACTGCCGTGTCCAACCACTGCCGAGCCCAACCACTGCCGTGCCCAACCACTGCCGAGCCCAACCACTGCCGAGCCCAACCACTGCCGTGCCCAACCACTGCCGAGCCCAACCACTGCCGAGCCCAACCACTGCCGAGCCCAACCACTGCCGTGTCCAACCACTGCAGAGCCCAATCATTGCTGTGTCCTCATGGGGGCTCTACCTCCGTGTCTCGGAATATCTCCCTCTGACCTGTTTTTGGCTCTGCCACTCCCCAATTCAATTTCAGACGTTAATTTAAAGTTCTTTCAAGGGGGACGCTGTGAAACTCAGGTGAGCGCTCGCTCTGCTTCACCACCTTTGCTTTACCCTGGTGGTGTTCATTTAAAAACTGTAGTATTCTGAACGTCTCCAATGCAACAAAGAGAGACAGACAGAGAGAGAGAGACAGAGAGAGAGAGAGAGAGAGACAGAGAGAGAGAGACAGAGAGAGAGACAGAGAGACACACAGAGAGAGACAGAGAGAGAGAGACAGAGAGAGACAGAGAGAGACAGAG
>NW_027185797.1:33565992-33621430 GCF_028583685.1 Petaurus breviceps papuanus
CGAGAGAGACAGAGAGAGAGAGAGAGAGACAGAGAGAGAGAGACAGAGAGAGAGAGAGAGAGAGAGAGAGAGACAGAGACAGAGAGAGACAGACAGAGAGAGACAGAGAAACAGAGAGAGAGACACAGAGAGAGAGAGACAACAGAGAGACAGAGAGAGATGGAGAGAAAGGAAGGATCAGAGAAGGTATCATGTAAGAGGGGCCACTTGAGATAAGTCTTGAAAGAACACTGGGATTCTGAGAGTGAGGAAGGACGGTAATCCAAGTACATGGTTGGAAAGTTTAAGAGTATCTTAAAAAATGCATCAGTACAAAGTCCTGGATGTCTTTGGTTTATATAAGAATGTATGATGTAGATATTTCCATAGCTCAAGGATCTGTGCTTTCATGTGTAGGCCAGGGCCCTCTCTCTTCTTCTCATAGATGAAATTCCTTCCATTCACCATTACAAACTACCATGACTGCTAAGGTCCCTGTTCCAGTTATAAATATGTCATTATTTTGTCTCACAAGTTTGCTCTGAGAAAAGAATTCTATAAATGTGAGATTATCATGACATATGGTCTAAAAATTTAATAAACAACCAAACTTGAGTACATCTCAAGTAATAATCTGTGCCATAGATTCATGTAGATAAAGTAGTCTTAGAACTTTTTATTCTTTCCTGGAGGACAATAATTCCCAAGACAGGGAAGAAACATAAATAGAAAAATGAATCACAATAATTATACATGACTAATGAACAAATATCTTAAGAATAAGTCACTTTTAAAAACACTGTACGAGTTATTATTTAATAGTACAAAACTCAATGTTTTCTAAGGAGAATTCTTATGACTTAGACTAATGTGATTTCTCAGATAAGAGGCAATGCATCAAAGGTATTTTTAAAGAAATAGGTATTATACTTCTTTTACGTTAACATTCTATGGATGGAATGATAAATATAATTTTTCGGCATGATGCCTACCATTATGATTCAGCTTCTTTGTGGAGATCAAGGGAGAGGAATTTGGAACAGAGATGGGAGAGGAGCTCAGGAATTCAGGTGGCTGAGTGAATGGGTAGAAGAAAAGCAAGATGGCTTTGTAGAGTCACACACAAGAACCTAGGCCAGGAACTCTGCCAGACTCAGCACGGTGACACCCTCATATTTAAAGAAGGGGATTTAGAATCTTTACCTCAGGAGGGTGGCAACTGAGAGAAAGAACTGGAGAGTAGGACAGGGCTGAATTTACAATAGTGATTGACTCAGTGCCATCACCAGGAGATGAGTTACCAGGGTATGTGGGCAGGATCAGGCTGGGAGGGCATGGGCAAATGGTCACAGTTGGTCCAGGAACAAAGCCACTAATTAGTTAATTCAACAACCATTTATTAGGTATTTACTATGTGTAAATAATTATGCTAAGATGAGAATGAGAGAGAAAGACAGGGTATAATCTTTGCTCTCATGAAGTCCAAGCAAACTTGGACTTTTGGGGATCACATGTTTGATTTCCTGTTAATTCATTTCTATTACAAATACTCACCACATGATACTGAGGAAATCACATAACCTCTCAGAGCCAAAGTTTTCTTATCTTTTAGAAGAGAATAACAATGACCCTTATATTCCAGGGCTACTATGGGAATTCAATGAGGTAATTTATGCAAGGTTTTTTTAACATCTTAAATTGTTATATAAATCTAACCGATAAATATTAATGTAATACTCAATAATGATCATGCTAATTAATTATAACCCATTTCTGTAGGAATTTGAAGCTTCCAAAGTGCTGTCCCCCCACTGACCCAGTGAGAAAGGTCATAAGATGATAGACATATAGATTTCGATCTGGAAGGAAGCTTAGAGTAACATGGAGCCCAAACCCTTCATTTTATGGATGAGTAAATTGAGAAGCAGAGAGATTAAGTGATTTGCCCAGGACCAAACAACTAATAAGTCTGTAAGGCAGGATCTGAGCCCGGGTTATCCTGACTCAGGTCCAGTACCCTGTACTCTCTTGTCAATCCATGCTGCCTCTTGTCCAGTGTCTAAAGCTAGATCAAAGAAGTCATTGACTTCACTGAGAATAATGAGGACATTTATGGGCTCTACGCTTCATGTCAGGTATACTTCCATACTGAAATCTTCGTCATTTAATCACTCTAGATCCCAGGCTCTATCTCTCGGCAATATGTCTTTCCCTTCTTGTGGTAAAACAAGACAAAACTCCTGGCAGTCAACCTTTGGAAGCCTCTCTGATCTTAGTGATCTGTTTATTGGGTATATACATTTATATTCACTCATGTGTTGTTTCCCCCAATAGGATGTAAGCTTTCTAGGCATGGTATTATTTCATTTTTGTCTTCATGTATCTAGAGCCCAGAAGATTACCTGTAACATAGCAGGAGATTAACAAGCACTTGTTCACTGTTTGATTGTTACATGTGTTCCCTCTCATTTACTTTCTCCCATCACGCTGTTGGGAAGTTAGATTATGCCGGGGAGTGAAGAATTGAAATGAGGAAGACTCAGTTACAGTGAGGGGACTGTAAGGAAGGTCAAGATAATGTAAAAGCAATACTAGGACCTGTGCCAGTGCCATGGCTCCTTGCTGACGTCAGTTCTTGAACCCCACCTACTCTGCTCCCATGCTATGCTAGCTAAAGGCAAACATTTTCAGATTTCCCTTTCCTGAATCCGTTGGCCAAGCACCGGACTGGGAAAAGGAGCATCCTGGGAGTCCCAGATCTGACCAGGTCCTGACTTCCAGCACCTTCAGAACCTGGGTTCATTTGGATTCTCAGTTCCTGCTCTGTGCCATGAGTCCCGGGGTTAGAATTCCTCCAGAGTTTCTGTCTCTTCATCTAATGAGTCAAGATTCTAGGGAGACAAAGGAGGACTAAAGCCAACTCACATAGGACATATCCAAAGATTCCTGGGACCAGATCAATTCTAAATCCATGCTGGATTGGAGGAGGGGGGGTGAATATGTAAAGAAATTAAGATACGGACTTTCTCTAACCAGCAGGCAGATGTGTGTGTGTGTGTGTGTCTTTTATTATACATGAGGTTTTTGACATGAAGTATCTTTATTTGCTAATTGATTGTTTATTAAGATAAAAAAACAACAACTGTGAGCAGCTTTCCAACATGTATGCCTGCTTGTCTTAAAAACCCCATTATGCTAAGGTCATATGGTATGTGGCACAGTATATAGACCCCTTGACTGGGTTAGGTCACACACTTACTAGTTGTTTGACCCTGGGCAAGTCATTTAACCATGTTTGCCGCAGTTCTTCTTCTATAAAATAAACTAGAGAAGGAAATGGCAAACCACGCTACTATGTTTGCCAAGAAAACCCCAAATGGGAGTATGAGTGAAATGACTTAATGTATTACTGCTGCTTATGTATATGTATATGTATATGTATATGTATATGTATATGTATATGTATATGTATATATAAAATATTCAAACAGAGGCAGGATTTCATCAGTTTCACTAGGAATTTGGAGGTAATTGGATTGGATTGCTCTAATCCACGCGCCTCTTGAAAATAAATATTCTTTCTAGAGGGAGGAACTGGAGTAGTAGATGGCAGACTACTTTTGCCCCCCCCCCCCCAAAGGGCAAGTGCACAAAATTATTAAGTATGAGACCCCCAAAGAGTGACTACCAGAGCCCTCCCAGTTGGCCCTCACTTTACTTTTCCAATGTGGATGAGTTATTTTTAAAAAATCTTTGTTGATAAAAGGAGTAAAAGACACATTTTCATACATTCCTGTCCAAGTTAGCCCTGGAGGCAGAATCAGGAGGAGAATCATCTCCCATCCATATGTAAAGGAGATGGCAACAGATATTCCAACACTGCTCACATTCTGGGCCATCCCACCCAGCCTTATACCCATTGCCTGTAATCAGACACATGTGGGAAACAACAGAATCAACCTCGGCTTTTAAATATAATCTTTTATCTTGATCTTGCTGTGGTCATTATAAGCCTGGGACATTGGCGTCAGTTTGGAGTGTCATATTTTAGGAAAAACAAACTGATAAAATAGAGAGAGAAAGAGGGGGCAGCTATGATGGTGAAGGACCCTAAGTCCTTGTTATATGCAGACTGAAGGAACTAGGGATATATAGCCTGGAGAGGAGAGGCCTGAGTCAGGACATGTCTGAGCATATTTGAACATTTTAGTATTTGAAGGACTATACTAGGAAATTGAGATTGGACGTGTACTGTTTGGCTTTGAAGGATGGAATGAAGAAGGATTGGTGAAAGCTGCAGAAAGGCTGATTTAGGTGAAGGAAAAGCTTTCCATTAATGTTCATTGTCCCCAAGGGGCATGGATTGCCTGCCTTGTTGGGGTGGCTTTCCCTCCCTTGTCATCTTCCAGCAAAGAATGAATGACCATGTAGCATATATGGTAGAAGATGCTCTTTTGTTTAGGTTAGGCTATAGATGGATGAATTCCCCCAGTTCTGTGACTTGGGGAATGCCTAAGTACTCTTGGAGGCTATGGAATTAAATGAGGTCAGAAGCCTGACAACTGTCCCCCAATGCTGCATTGCCTACCCTCCCTTAAAAACCCTCATAACCAAAAAACTAGATTTTCAGTCTTTTCAATGAACAGAAATAACCACATCTCCCTTCTATCTTCCTTCTCAAACTACCAAAACCCCCCAAAACAGAACAATTGAAGAGATATGCATAATCAAGCAAAAATATCCAAAGAAACTTTTCTCCCTTTGCACCTGGAGCTCATTATCTTTGGCCTTTGGTGGGTAGCATTACTCATGATTGGTTCTCTGGAATCAGGGTTGGTCATTGCATTGATCAGAGCTCTTAAAATTTTCAGTTGTTAGTTTTACGGTGCTGCTGTCATTATATAAATTATTATCCTGTATCTGATCCCTTGACTCTGAATCAGTTCATGCAAACCTTACCAGGTTTTACTGAACACATCTTCATCATTTATATACAGTATGTAATATAATGCCAAGGAAAGGCAACTTCCCAAGGTTCAGAATACCAGCATAGGCGCTCTCCATTTTATTCAGTGACAAATCAAGAACAGAGAAGATCAAAACATGATATCATTCCAAATACAGCATTTACTAAGCGTGATTAAATAATCTCCAAGTACTACCCCACCCCAGGACCTTCCAATCATTCAATCAATTACAAAGTCCCAGTTCTAAATACTACTCCACCCCTAGGCTGTACCTTCATTTAGTCCACCACAAAGCCCCTCTTCTCAAATGGAGATTAGTTTCCCAAATGGAGATTAGTTTCCAATCTGTAGCAGCAAGCACCCCAAGCGTCCTCAGGGTTTGCCGCCACTACAGGTTCTTGGATCTGCTTTGTTAAAGGAAAGCAACTCAAAATGGGTTAACAAGTTTACTTTAATCAGTCAGATATGTATCGTTTACCTCGTTCAGGGGAAAAAGGTCAGCACCCCGAACTTCAGAATATACAGACAGTATTATCAAGACAGAAACAGATCAAGTACACAGCTTTCCAAACTGTGCAACCATTACATCCATACCAAACAACATCTGGGTTTCAAAGCCGGGGGACTCTCAACAACGGCTTCCCAGAATTCAGATCAAATCACAGAACACTTCTCAAAGTGAGTCCCAAAACAAAGCTACACATCAGGGCTTATATAGCCTTCTCCTGGCTCAGAGAATGTAACAACCTTTTCGACCCACTGGCTAATCAAAAAGTATCTACTGAAAAACAAGCCTCCCACCCTAGGCTTCAGGTGCACTTTAGCCTAGGGGCAGGGAAGATCTTCCAAATTTGCATTCCCACTACACAATCTAAGTAAAGTACATTCATTGGTTCAAGATAGAACACAAAAAGGTCAAAAGTCCCCCACCCCTGGATCACAATTGAATCTACCCCAGAGTTACATCAAGTTTAAGCACAGCACTTAATACCCAAATGGAGGTCTTTTCTTCATCTTGACAGCAGGCAAGTTCTCAGCAATCTTAGTTCCTGGGGAGACAAAGCTTAGCAAGGCCACAAGATACATTGCCAGTCTCTTCATTAATTCATCCTCTGTCTGTAGAACAGTCCTAGAACCCCTGAAAACATTAGCAAAACCCTTTCCCAGGATTTCTGTAAACATACAACAAGAAAATCCTTCTTCAGGGCTTCTGAACCAACAGAAAGGTTCCCAAACCCCTGCAACAACAGCACTGTCCTTCACCAGTGGACAGTATATTCACTCTGTCTGCAGGACACTCTCAGGAGCTCTTAGCCAACAGCCAGGTTCCAGGACTTCTTCAACAAAAGGACTGTCTTTCACCAGTGGACAAATCTGGCAAAACAACATCAAAACAGACAAAGTACCAGCAAAACAGCCATGTCTCCTCAGTCCTTGGCAGCTCAGGGGCAGGTTTCAAAAGTCCAGGGCAATTCAAAGTGGCCCCCAGCAATTCTCTCAGTCTCTCTCTGCCTCCACGAGGTGCTGCTTCCAAAAAGTTCTTCTGCCTCTCTCTTGTCTCTCCAAATCCATGTCACCAGCTCCTCCCAGTTCAGGACTTTCTTTTCACATCAACAAGTCCATCCCACAGATGGGATTAACAAGCTCTGGGTTTTAACACAATCAGTTTGAAAACCAAGCCAATACAGGGGGATCTTTATATTCCATTACTATCACACAGCACAATCCAATTCCATTCAAATACTAGAATTTCTTTAACCATCATTCCCAAATAATGAACTCTCTTAGTTTCCAGTTCTTATTAAAAAAAAAAGAGCTGCAATAAATATTTTTAATCTATGAGTCCTTTCCCATTCTTTGATCTCCTGGGGGCATGCACATAGTAAAGGTGTTGGTGGATTCAAAGATACATGCATGGAAACTATGTCCCCAAAGTTACTAAACAGGGCACAGTTACACACTGCCTTTCAGAATAGCTCAACCAATGGACAATTCTTCCAAGAGTGTGTTATTATGCCCCACAGTTCCTCTGATATTAGTCATTTTCCATTTTTTCCAACTTTGCCAATTTGATTCATGTGAGGTAGCGTGTAAGAGTTAATTTGCATTTTAATTAGCATTTTTAAAATTAGAAGTTATTTGGAACATTTGAAAAATATAACTATCGACAGCATAGACTTCCTCCTTTAAAAAACTACCTGTTTATATCTTTTGGTCATTTGCCAATTGCAGTTGTCTTCCTTGCTTCCTTCTACTTCTAAGACTATCTTGCTTCCTCCAGGGCTCAGCTCAAGCATCACCCCCATTGGGGGCCATTCCTGGTTTTCCCACTTATTAGTGCCTTCCTTTCTCAAATGACCTTGGATTTACTGTTCAGAGATTTTGTTTCTCCTTATATACACATATGTTGTTTCCTGTCTGAATGTAAACTTTGATGGCAGGTTTCAATTTTTTCCTTTGTACCCTCAGTGCCTACCATGGTGTCAGGCACAAAATGCTTAGTAACAACTAGTGAAATAAATCTTAGTGAGAGATTGGTGTGTGTGTGTGTGTGCATGTGTGTGAGTGTGCATGTGTATATGTGTGAGTATGTGCATGTGTGTACATATATGCATGCATGTGTGAGTATATGAGTATGCACTCATGCACGCGTATGAGTATATATGTGTGGTAGGAATGTTATACAATTGAATCTTTGTAGGAACCATAAACGACTACGCTTTAACACTTCTACTTATCCCCTTTATACTTATGGAGTGCTTTTCTACCTCTCTGGTTAAGCTCAACCATTAGATGATAGATGAAACAAACTTCTGAACCCATTTTATAAACTCAGGATGGAGCTGATACCTATTTTTTCTCTTGTATAGATGTCAACATATCAATGACTTGGGTGTGAGGATTCCCTCCATTGAAACCAATCTCAAGTCATTCATAACTTATCATCACTTAGAGAGTTACCTGAGGTTGAGAGAAGTTAATTGACTTGATTCTGGTTATGAAGCTAGTAAATATTATAGGCAGGATTTGAAATCTTCCTGATTCTAATCCCAGGACACTACCCAATATAATACTCTGTATCTCTTTCATGTAGACATTTTGAAAAACATAACAAGCTGGTAACAGAAATAATCCATGAGTTTTCATTTTCATGGCTAGAAGCCTCATGAGGAAAACTCAGGTTTAAAAAGATCAGGCTCTACATAAGCAGAGAAATAAAAATGATTCTTTGAAAGAGTAGGTATGGGGTAGAATGGAAGGATTCTTAGAAATATAGTTAAAGATATTGATTCTTTTTGTTATCTTTACTATTTTTTTGTGCCTTTGGCTTGTTGGGTGGTTACGAAGAACACTATTCAAAGACTAGAAATAGTCAATGAGTGTGCAATGTGCATGTCAACAACTGTGAGTATGTGATACCTGAGAAGGGAGGGGATAGAGTATGGTGGTTGGTCTCAAGCTCCTGTAGAAAATTGTTGAGTTCATTTGAACCTGAGTTATTGGCTTCTGAATTTTTTCACCAGCATCGATCTTTATTATTTCTTGGGACACGGTTCTCTTCATTCCCATTGGGTTCATTCTTAGCTATACTATTCATTACATCTGTCAGCAATGCATCAGGTGTCAATAACATTCTCCTCTAGACAAAATTGAGTGAAGTTTCTGATTGATGAAAAAATATGACTGCAATATTTAGAAATAATGATACCTTATGTTCTTTTATGGGACTGAACATCCCAAAGAATGTGCTGGGCTTTATACCTTTAATAAAATTACATACTGCACAGAGAAGAATCTGTTGACAGATGTATTGGCAATCAGCCACTAACCCAAAGCAAAAGAAATACCAGTTGAGTTGGCTGGAGCCAGTCAGTGATTCCAGGGACCGTGTATTCCTGTGATTTTGAATGTCTAAAACATCTTTTTATGTATAATTACCTCAAAGAAATGGAACTCCCAAAGGAGGAAGAAGGCAGTTCTTTTTAGTGATTGGTAGGGTCTCTATAATCATTTAGTATTGTTAAATAGCCATTTTGTGAATATTGGCACCATTATTGCTCAGAGAAGCAAGCAGCAATAAAAACTGTTCCTTTTTTATTCATGGAGTTAATCTGGTAAAAAAATAACTTGGACAACTTCCATTGGTAGAAGTGAGTTTGACCTTAAAATCTGTTTTCTGACCCATAGCTATCTACTAGAAAAGATCATCTTGGTATTCAGCAATAGTATACAAACCTCAGTATTGGGGTTTTTACTTGGAGACGGGAATGTGGGTATTTGAGGTATATGTGAATGTGAATGTCTGCTTGCCCTAGAGGTATTGATGGAAACTTAGAACAGAAGCACATGGGAATTTTATACATCTGTTTGCATGATGCTGAGGGGTCATTCAGGGTTAACACACTCATCGCTTTTGATTTGCACATAGAACTCTCATTGGCTATTTTTGGTGTTTTGAAAGTGTTCTTAGAAAGCACCCAACAAATCAAAGGCACAGAAGGTAGCCTCCTATACCTGAGGGGAACTTTTTTATTACCTAAATGGTGTGATTCTGGAATCTAGCTTTCTGACCATACCAGGGAGATTTCCTGGATAGGACTGACTTTGAGACTTGCCTTGAGGGGAATAACAAATTAGAGACTTCCTAAACTCAAGAATTTAGTGACCTTGTACAGAGTGAGTTTCTTATTTATCAAACTCTTTAGAGAAAAAGGGAAGAAAATTCATATGATTTTTGTAGAGTATCCTACCTGGAGAGTAAAGCCAGCAAGGACCTGGACAGTTTAGTTGTGAAAAGAATAGGCTTACTTCTTGAACAAGCTCTGAAGTGTATTTCTCACCTGGGGGTTAACACAAGATGGTCTGAATCTTGGGGAGTCTATGTAGAATTCTGTGGGAAAGAAGGACTCAGTGGACTAGCACAGGGGCTGTAACAAGACCTAGAGTTTATATAGCATTTTAAGGTGGACAATGCACTTTATAGAAGATCTCATTTGACCATGACAACCAGTCTGAGAGATCAGTACTATTATTATCCCCATTTTTCAGATGAGAAAACTATGACCAAGAGGGGTGAAGTGACACAGTTAGTGTCAGAGGCAAGATTTGAACTCAGGTTTTCTTGACTCAACACTAATGCTCTATGCATTACCATCTACTTCCTAAATAGCAACTCCAAACGAAGTTCTCTTTCTGAGAGAACTGACTGTTCATTTGAGTGCTTCATATTTCTGTATTCTCCTATAAGTACTTAGCATCTTATGCAATTTTTGAGGGGTGGAATGAGGGCTGTCCTACACCCAACTTTCATCTTATACATTGAATCTCTGTGTAGGAGTTGGGAGACCTTTTGAATCCCCACTTGGGGACCCACAGATTCAAGCTATCTGAAAGATTTGTTTTGGAGATTTCATCGGATGAACTCCAGAGAGACAAAGAACCAATGAACAAGACCGTTTTTGGATTCAGCTGATAGAATTGGACCAAACCAAACCAAAATTGTGGAGCCACAGGATGTTCTACTTAACTCACAAAGCAACAAACTTCCACTAAAATCTGCCTCTAATTTCTCCTTGGATTTTCATAGCCATGTCACCCGTTCCGCCTTTCATGTCCTGTGATTCTGTTATTCACCACCATGTTTTTATGTGTCAGAAAGATACTAGGTATTTAATAAACATTTCATGAATGAAAAAAGGAAAAGCTGTACCAGCAGGTTCAGTCTTGAGTCCAGTGAATGGATTGTATGTCTGCTTTCCAAAGGCAAGTTTGACTAAGTTATGTTGAATTATCAGAGATAGGAACTCTTGAGGATCGTCTGATGAGTAAAAGAGGAGGCGCAATCTGTCTAGCGGGTAATCTACACAGAAGAAATCATACAATCTGGACATACTAAAGAAGCAGTTGAAACACTCTATATTAGTCAGACTTCAGTGGGTGAACCTGGACACCTATTGTCATTTTATACTATGATCCGAGGACTGAACTTGTCCTTTACATTCCAAATAACTGACTACCAACTTTGGAACACAACCTTTTAGATCACTGGCATTAATTTTCTATCATTAGTAGTACCTAGTAGCATAACAGCATATTCAGATGCTTGAGTCCTGGCAAAGAGATCATGTGTTGTGTTGATATGGCTTAAGTGACTTGTCCAAAATAAGTTGGAGACAAATCTTTCCTGTAACAGGGCTCTATGTCACTGTAGGCACAGTCCATTCTAGAGATGGCTATAATTATGGGAACTCAGTAGGAACAAAACACTAAAAAAATAAAGCATTCTTAATCATGAGTCTGTAAAATTAGGATGAAAATACTGGGTGATTGTGAGGGAAGCTTGGTTTAAAGCCTTTAAGTATTTATAAATATTATAAGGAGTAATTTATAAATATAAATGTTATAAAAGTTTACAAATATTATGGACATGTTTATAAAAAGTGTTTCTAAATGTGCTACCAATAAAATAAAAGAAAGTATTTTGGAGACTATTAGCTCAGGTATAAGAAATGAAAGAAGTCAGAGATTAGAGGAATGAATAGAAGCTTCACAGGTATATAATGAGGACTTTTTTGGTTTTTCATAAAGAGAGTCAGGAGATCCTGGCATTAAATATCATCTAAAAAATGAAAATGACCTTTTCTTTTCTTTTTGCTTTTTGGAGGGGGGAAGGCAGGTCACTTGGGGGTAAGTGACTTGTCCAAGGTCACATAGCTACTAAGCGTTAAGTTTCTGAGGACATATTTGAACTAAAGTCCTCCTGACTCCAGGGTCAGTGCTCTATTCACCCTACCACCTAGCCACACCAAAACTGACCTTTTCTTAACAGATAGGAAAAGCTAGACTATTTGGAGTCATTTCTGAATCAGTTGTCTGTGTAATTATCAGATCTCTGGTATATTAAAGATCAAAATCAAAACCAAATTTGAAGAATAAAAATCAGAAGCAATTAAAATAACTTCAAACCCAAACTGAAAGCTACTGACACTGAAAAAATGAACAATGGATAAAAGAACAGATATCAAAGAAGATATCTTCCTTTCAGGAAGAAATTTATCTGCTGTAATTCAATTACCCTAGTGATGAAGCCATGGAAGCAAGAGAATCCATACTTCTAGAAAATAAAGAAGAACATTGACTTAGAATATTATCTACTTTGTAAAATCCTATGATGGAAAATGGTAAAAGATTATGGGCAGTATTGCTCTATAAAAACGAGAAGACATAGAGTGGAAAACAAATTTACAGAAAGTTTAGAGATTAAAATATTCCAGATCATTCCAAGATCTTTTTTTTTGCCTTTTTGGAGGGCAATTGGGGTTAAGTAACTTGCCCAAGGTTACACAGCTACTGTTTTTGTGTGGGTGTTAACTGTCTGAGGCCAGAACCTAACTCCGGTCCTCCTGACTCTGGGGCCAGCGCTTTACTCACTGTGCCACCTAGCCGCCCCCCAAGATCTTTTAAGGATGAAATTAGAAGTAAAGTGACAAGCAGATGAAAAGCAGAAAAAAATCTCTCAAGATATCTGCCACAAGTTACTTCTCTATCAATGACAATGCAATTACCACTTTTGGATTCTAAAAACACAGTTTTGGTTGAACTAAATAAAGAAGTAGAAACTGAAATAAACAAGACAAAACAGGAAGTCATTAAAGGCAACCAAGTAAGCATGAAGAAGAATCATGCTGAAGGCAACAGTATTTTTATGATATTGAGGGATCATTTTTAAAGACATATAAAAGAGAATATAAAATCTTTGAAAATAAAAACCCAGATTTTATCATAACTTTAAAATTATTAAGAAAACCTAATGAACGTTTATTCAAATGCCCACTTCTACATTCTATAAATCTTTTTTAGAATAATCTATCCATATGTCAATGGAATCTTCAATGAAGAAATAAGGAAGAAACAGGATTTTGCACTTTCATATGAAGCAGGTCTGCCTTGGTAAAGACCGTGCATAGGTCTACTGACAAGAGAGTTTTTTTAGTTATGCTGACTCAGGGTTCTGATTAATTTCTTCATTTTGATGACAGGCTGTGATGTAATTGAAAGAAATGGACACCAGAATTATTCTCTGATTATGGGACAAATACAATTTATCTTATAGGCTGAAGATGAGAATTAGCTACTGTGTGGAGTACGGGATCCCCCAAATATCTTACTCTCTCAAAATTAAAAGTCAGAGGTGTCTGGAGGAAAGAACAGGAAGTTTTATTCAGTTCTTGCTAGAAGAGGGTGTCCCTTCCACCAGTATGAACCAGCAGAATGAAGCGTGTTGCAGAAAACAGAACAAGAATTTATACCCTAATGCAATAAAGCCCCCTTTCTCCCCATCCCTCCTCCCATTGGCAGGGCTTACAATCCAAATGCAAAATCTTCCCCAATGGCAAATAACAAAGAAGCTTCCCCCCCTCCCTCCCCCCAATCCCTTATTGGCTGGGAGGCAGGCAGGGAAACAGAGTATTGTTCATGTCCTTATCTGGCAAAAGGTAAACTGAGGGGAAAAGGTCCAAGCAAGGGCAGAGGTCAAAAACCCCTAAAGGGCCTAATGCTGATAAGGGTGTGGCAAACAAGGGTGGGGGTCTAAAGACTCCTGAAGAGGGCTTAATGCTGATGTGGCATTAGTAAAGAAGGGGGAAGGGTGAAACCAAAATTCTGGCTTGCTCCCATAAGAAAACTTATGGGCTGAGAAGTTTTCAGCTTTTCCCATTCACTGTGAAAAAGAAGCTTAGGGTGGGGGTAGTTTGCAGAGAAGGGAGAAAGCCTTGAGTCTTGCAGTTGCTGCTGGTGGGCCTGCCTGCCTCCAGGGTCTCCCCACTCTAATCCATCCTCCATTCAACCACTACAATGACTTTTCTAAAGCACAATTCTGACTCTAACCCTAATCCTCCTATTAAGTAGACTCTGGTGTCTTGTCTCTCATATCACATATAAAATGCTCTGTTGGGCTTTGAAAAGTACCTGTGATAAGTACCTTTTGTCTTTCATTATTCAATCATTTTAAGTCATATTCAATTCTCTATGACCCCATTTGGGTTTTTTCCTGGCAAAGATACTGGAGTGATTTGCCATTTCCTTCTCCAGGTGATTTGACAGAGGAGGAAACTGAGCCAAAGAGGGTAAAATGACTTGTCCTGGGTCATAGTGCTAGTAAGTATCTGAGGCCAGATTTGAACTCAGGAAGATGATTGATTCTTCCTGACTTCAGGTCTGGCACCTTATCCCCGGTACCACTTAGCTGCCCATCTTGGGCCATCTCCAGTCATCCTGATCTATATTAGATGTTCTGGAGGAGAAAGTGAGGCTGATAGCTTTGCATAGCCCTTCCTCACTTAAATCCAATTCACTTGCATGTCATGGCATCACCTCCCTGGTGTCATGATCCTCTTTGAGAATGAAGGACAGATAGCAAAACAAGTAGCTGCCCATACTTACTGCTAACCAAACAGTTATGTTTCAGGTCTAAAAGAATCATCATTCTGAGGAGTGTTTTGTGTAAATGGAAATGGATCTGTGGATGACTGAGTGCTAAATTAGTGAGTAGGGGGAGTATATTCCCTCACAAAAGGGAATACTGCCTCTAGTACACCTAGAGAATTTGAATGTAGCTCTGTGGTGGTGGTTCTTCTTGGAGTAGCTAGACCTTCCAGTGTGAGAGCAGGTTGGAATGGTTGAGTCAAAACAAGTAGATGTTTGTTCATACACACTGCAATAGAGATGTTAGTGGGCTGGTTACTCAATTTACACTCATCACTCCACTATTGGCCACATATCAAAGCTGATTTTATACATGAGGAAACTGAGGCAAACAGTGTTAAGTGACTTGCCCAGGGCCACTTAGCTATTGGGTGTCTGATGTTGAGTTTGAATTTATGAACATGAATCTTTATGGTTCTAAGCCCAGTGCTCTCCATTGTGCCACCTAGCTGCCAAGATTCTCATGATGGTTGAATAACATGCACCCCCCACCCCCCCCCCCCCCCCCCCCCAACAAAAAAACCAACCAAACAAAGAAACAAACCAAAAACTGTGTCTCATGTTACACATATCATCTATCACCTCTTGGTCAGGAAGTAGGAAATATTTTTCCTTAATGATCCTCTGGAATCTGGGTTAATCGCTGCATTGATCAGAATTTTTAAGTCTTTCAGAATTGTTTCCTTTTACAATAATGTTATTATAAAAATTGTTTTCTTGTTTCTTCTAACTTCACTCTGTATCAGTTCACAGAAGTCTTCCTAGGTCTCTCTGAAACCATTCCCTTCACCTCTAACAGCAGAATGGTATACAATTACATGCATACACTACAACGCATCCAACCATTCCCCAACTCATGGTCACTCTATTAGTTTCAAGTTTTTTTGACGCTGCAAAAAAAAGTTATAAACATTTTTGTGCACCTATGACCCTTTCCCTTATCTGTACTTTCTTTTTGGCCATAGGTCTAGTATCCAGATCTAGCTTATATCCTGACAGCAGAAATGTCGTTCGATTTGGAGACAAAGGACCTGGATTTGAATCCTACCTCAGACACTTACCTAGCTGTGTGACCATGGAAATGTCATTTGACATCTCTCAACCTTAGTGTCCTCATCTGTAAAATGGGTATAATAATTGTGTCTACCTCACTATGATGAGGTATGGGCTCTGGGAGCCCCCTCAAGCTCTCCTTGAGTCCTTGAGGTATAGGCTCTGGGAACCTCCCTTGAACTCTTGATTAAATCATCGCATTAGAAGAGGCATTTACTTCAGGCAATAAGCCTTACTTTGTGGCTGAGCCCAAGCCTCAGTTACTAGACTTCCCAATCAAAACCCACCCTTGAACTGGCCTATCCCACCATTGTTTGTGGTCTCCAGGTAGCCTCCAGCAACTTCCCACCCTTAATCACTCTTTGACCTCATTAAGTCCTCCTGAAGACCCTTCCCAAACTCCTCCTTTTGACCACCCCTAGATTCCTCCCACAGCCTTCTGTATATAAGACACCTTCCTGTCTTCATGTTTGGAACAGTGAGAGCGCCATGGAATGCCATGTGGGTGAGAGCGCAGTAGAATGACCTAGCACAGACTTCCTCTGTGTCCAACACAAGCAAACATTTAATAAACTTCACTTTTCTTTGGCTGAGAGAAGAGTGGAGTTCATTCAGCAGGACCTGGCTTGTTGGCATTTGGGGTCTCCAGAGCACCCCTAACCCTCTTAGTGGGGACCCTCTTCAAAGGGATGTGCACAATTCAGTGATTTGGGGTCATGGTTCCAAATTGCCTTCCAGAATGGTAACTAATGAAAAGCTCCTGCAGAGGAGTCAGCTGGAGAACCACAGTGCACTGGATGCTGGGTCCTGGACTCATGAAGACCTAAGTTCAAATTTTCCTTCAGACACTTAACTAGTTGTGTGACCCTTGGCAAGTCATTTAACCTATCTCTCTCCATGCCTGTCTCACAAGGTTGTTGTGAGGATCAAATGAGTAGTAAATGTAAGTGCTTAGCACAATGCCTGGCACATAGTAGCCACTTAGTAAGTGTTTACTGATTGGTTGATTGGTTTTCCCACAGCCCCTCCAACATTTGCATATTCTTTTTGTTGTTGTTGTGGACTTTGCCAATATAACAGGTGTGAGGTGGAGGTTATTCCTCTGATCCCCATCTTTTTGGCCCTTCTCAAGCTCATTCTCAGATCTTTTGTCTTCTCCCTTTGCAGTCCTTCTTTTAGCAATTCCATTCGCAAGTTGGCTTCAATTATGATCTTTGTGAAGATGCACATTCTGTCTTCTCCCCTCCCCTCCCCTCCCCTCCCCTTCCCTCTCCTACCCTACCCTCCCCGCCCTCCCCCTCCATTCCTTGTATTCTCCCCTCCCCTCCCCTCTTCTCCCCTCCCTTCCTCTCCTCTTGGTCTTCTTTTCCCTTCTCTTCTCTCTCTGTATGCACATATATGTACATACATGTATGTGTATATGTATAGACGTACATGTAAAATACATGTGTATATGTACCTATGTATGTGAGCATGCAAATACATGTGTGTATCTTTATATGTACATATATACATGCACATATACACACATCTGTGCCTTCCCGCCATCTTAAATTCCCCCCACTCAAGACTGCAACAATTCCGTCCTCCTCCAGGCCTGTTCCTTCTCCTCTTGACCCATTCTTGTTTTTCCTAATGGCGCCATTATCTTCCTAGTGACTCACCCTTGAAACCTTGGCGTTGCCTTTGAATTACCACTCTCTACTCGCCAGAGTTGAGTCATTTCCATCCTACCTTTGCTGAATGGCTCACATCTGTTCCCTCCTTTGCATTTCCACAACCCCCCTCTCCCTTAGTCAGGTCCTCATTATCTTTCCCTTGGACAACCGAGAGCCTCCTAGCCAGTTTCCATGCCTCTGATCTTTCCCCCCTCCAATCTGTCTTGCATAGCACTGCCAGGTTAATCTTCCTAATGCACAGCTCTGATCGTTGTAAGCAAGTGGTGCACTAATGCCATCTGTCATTTTGTGGCTAAACACAGCCCCAAACACCATAAGGTGAGACATTAGTGATAGGAAGCAGTGGCTTATGTTCACAGTACCGTGACTCTGAGCATACACTTGGAAGTCAATAACCGCGTGACGTTCCAGAAAGCATCCTCATGGTGTTGTGTCCAACTCTATGAAAATCCTCTTTTTTTCCTTTAAATTGCTCTGAAATGGTTGCCTTTTTGTGGAAGACAGAAAAGAATAGAGAATAGCTTCAGGAAATGCGGCTTTTGCCTTGTTTTTATCCTGGATTTAGAGCAGGGATAGACCTTGGAGCCCATTGAGTACAACTCTCTCATGTTATATTAGAGGAAACTGAGCCAGGGAGGTTAGGTGACTTGTCCAGAGTTTACCCAGTGCATAACTTTCTGACGCAGTATTTGAACTCAGGTCTTCCTGAGCCCAGGCCGAGTGCTCTACCCACTGTGCCATCCAGCTTATCTCAAAGGTCCACATAGATTTAATGAATTGTTTTTGGTTGGATGGATATCAATGACATTGCTACAGTAATCTAAGAAAGTGATACTGGAAATTTCAGCTTTCATTTTCCCCTTTTCCCGTCCACTCAGTGAGCTAATGGGTCATTATAATTCCCTTAGTTCATTCTCTACCGGTCTCATTTTCTGGATATTATCCCAATATGTAACAGTTGGAATTCTGGAAATCCAGGTCTCCAAGAAGCATTGGAAAATCCCAGGGTGACAGAAGTACCCAAGTATTTTGTTGTTGTCAGTTATATGCCAAAGTTCTTAATTTTTTTTTCTTTTAGAGAAACAGGAATAAAATGACCCCGAGCCTGGGCTCAGAGTGAAGAAGGCATAGGTTTAAATCCTGTCAATGAGTTTACTGTTTGAGTGACCCAGGATGCATCACTTAATATATGTGTGCCACAGGCAACTCCTTAAGACTTATCTATGAAGTCATAGGAAGCTGGCAGTTTGAGATGGTGGATGTAGTTTCCCATACTGGAAGCTTCCCATCCATCTCAAATTATAGATTCTTCATGTAGTTGATAATAGAGAAAAAAAAATTGTAATTCTAATTTTTAAATGAATTGGTTCTATGACTAGATTTCAAAAGGATAACCTCTTTGTAGTTTTCCTGACCCTGTAAGAACATTTTGGGAAAGTTGTTGATAACTTCCTCTACCTCAGTTGTTTTGGTAGTGAAGATGCCTTGGGCCCTATTTTCTTACATTGAGAATCAGGTTCTTCCTAAGTGGCTTTTACCCTGGCCCTTTTTTAGGTAAGTGGAAGTTTCTCTGTGGAAGAACCTTTCACAGTAGCTTCTCAGAGTATCAACTAGGTCATGGAATCAACCAGTTCAGCAATAAGTTTTGTGAAAAAATCAAGGCATCCCACATGAAAGGAACCACAGAATCAGAAATGTGGAGTGCGAAATGACCGTGGATGTCATTTAGTCTTACCACCTAATTTTATAGCTAAGGAAACTGAAGCTTGGAGAAATTAAAGCCATTTGCCTGAAGTCACACAGATTGTAAGTGGCATTGCTCTGGGAGGTGTCTATACCAACGGTTTGGAGCACAGCTGTAGCCTAATTTTATCTGGTACTCATAATCCTTTGTTGATTAACTTCTGGTGTCTATTCCTTGCGACTGATTGGGATTCTGATGTTATTGTTAGGTCAAATTTGGTCCCATGAAGTGGCATAATTGGAAGGCTCCAACTATGATCCTCAAATATGACATCCAAGAAACTCACTCTCCAAATATGAATTACTGGTGCAGCTCTGCAATAGAAACAGCTTTGCCCTCACCAAGCTGTTGATTCCATTTCCAAAATGTAGATTTCTGCACAACGACTATTGATACTGGGCATCAATATCATTTAAGGCAGCATTATAAGTGAAAGTCAGCTTGAAAAGATTATATTCCACTATCTCCAATTTAAAACCTATTGTTCCCATGCTCACAAGAAATGATTTCAGCAAATCCATTCTCCCATTTTACTGTCCCTGGTGAGTCAACGTGTTCATGGTCAAGGTTGAATCTTTTATTTGGGACCTTGGCATTCATATGCCCCCTTCACACAAACTGACTCCTTATTATAAAACCAAACCAAACCAAACCACAGCTTGGACTTGGCAAGTACTCCTAAATGGCTTCTTTCTTGGTACATCTTACACATGCAGTTAGATGGCACAGTCGATGGAGTACCAGTTCTGGAGTCAGGAAGACTCATCTTCTTGAGTTCAAGTCTGACCTCAGACACTTACTAGCTGTGTGACCCTGGGTGAGTCACTTAACCCTGTTTGCCTCAGTTTACTCATATGTAAAATGAGCTGGAGAAGGGAATGGCAAACCACTTGAATATCTTTGTCAAGAAATCCTCAAATGGGATCATGAAGTGTCAGACATGATGGAAATGACTGAACAATAATAACACATGCTCTTTCCTCCATTATTTCAGATCCATTACCAGATCAGATCTTGGCTTGGATTAAATATCAGTCAACTTCAATACTCCAGAAAAGATAGACTTGGACACCTGTGAGAATTATATTAATACAAGTCACATATCCACCCCTCATCTTAGCTTTGAATAATCCAGGAGCTGTAAAATACCTTATTTTGCTGTGTTTAGGTTGCACGTAATTTGGCAGGACCTTGGATGTCTGTCTTCATGTTTGTCTATTTTGTTTACTCCATGCTAGAACAAAGTCACTCTGTATGTATCTCAGTGAATTGCCTCGCATAAATCAAACTCCGACTCCATTCTCAAGCAGCCATTTTAAGCACAAATCATCTCATATTCCAAGGCAGAAGCCAGTTGTTCATTTTGGGTACTTAAGAGTAGGCTCACAGTTAATAGGGTTGTCTGGATTTAGTGACTGTTCTTTTCAGAAAGGTCACCCAATGCTATCAATAAAAAAGCAAAGGATGAACATGTCTTCCATGTGAAAGCATCTTATTGCTTTGAAAATGATACTGAGAATTTTACCCCCCTCTAGAAATCTAGGAAGCAAACAACTCTCAGGATTAAGGAGAGATAAAACTAATATCATTAGACCACACTGCCCTGACATACAGATGAAATAGCTCTCATACCATGATTCTCAATCCACTTAGAATTTTGTATTTTTTTTTTTTGGTCTTATACATCATAACAGGCCTCTAATTTAGACTGAGGGTATTTTCTACCAGCAAATTTGAAATGTCATCTTTAATTTTTGATGCTTGCTGATTGGCCAAATGTTACTATGAGACCTGTAAACTATTAGCAATTGAAAATTCTCAAGTTATCAAATAAATGGTCAGATATATCTGTAAGTAGTTAATAAGGTCAGTTAACAACCATTTATTAAGTAGCCTACTATGTGTCAGAGAGTATTCTAAATGCTGAGAATACAAATGGGAGAAAGGGAGTCCCTCTCCTCAAGGAGTTTACTTTCTAATGGGGGGAGGTAGATTAAAAGGAAGTGAAAGGGGAGAGACAGAGAGAGAGAGAGAGACAGACAGACAGACAGACAGACAGACAGACAGACACACTGCACCCCTGGACTTCTTCCTTAAAATGGAAGGTTTTGGAGGAACCATCCAGTACCTTCCCCAGGGTCACACAACTAGTGAGTTTTGGAGGCCATATTTAAATTAAGGTCTTTGAAACAATTTTAGGGCATCAAGTCAGGTGCTCCTTGACCCTGCTCCTACATTACATTTCTCACTCAAAGATAAAAATCACATTTCTTTGACCAAGTCTTACCTAACTGCAGTAACTAGAGAAACCTTGGGAATAGTCTCTTTATCCCACTCCATCTTTAAACAAGTCCCTGACACTCACTTTACCAGTAACATTATAAAATATTTTGTACAAAAGGCACACTCCTTTGATTGTATATGATAGTAATTGACCCCCTCCCTCCTTCCCTTTCTCCCTCCCTTCCTCCCTCCCTTCCTCCCTCCCTCCCTTCCTCCCTCCCTTCCTCCCTTCCTTCCTTCCTTCCTTCCTTCCTTCCTTCCTTCCTTCCTTCCTTCCTTCCTTCCTTCCTTCCTTCCTTCCTTCCTTCCTTCTTTTTCTCCTCTTCTTGTCAGATAAAAATATGAGAGGATTCTGGATTTTAAGCCAGGAGAAATTTTTAACTTCCTCTATTCAAGCTTTCTCATTTTACAGAGAAGTAAAATGACTTGCCAAGACCCCAAAGTAAGTAGAGGCACTGGGATATAAACCAGGTGCTCTGCCTCCAAAGCTAATATTCTTTCCATTGTTGCACCTTGCCCCATTTTGTCAACACACTTCTTATTCAAGCATGTATTGGACCAGCTAGTCTGTGAGCTCCCTTCCAACTTTGAAATTCTGTTATTTTGTTTGTCTTGATAAAATGAAGGTGGAAATTTCTCAACTTTCTGGTGTTTCCAAATAATATATAAATGTGTATGTTTCTTAAGACCTTAGTGCATTCTCTGATCTCACTATTTCATTCTGATTGCTAGATGATTTCCCATCATGCTTTCTTTTTACAGCTTCTTCCTTCGACTCCCTAATCCTCTAGCCACCCTACAAGCTATTCCATTAATTTCCATTAAGCTTCATTGAAAACATTGTGAGTGGAGCTGCTTCTTCATTTTTCTCATTGATGGGTCTATGTCACACCTTGGATGGATGGCTTTACTGGTCTGACTATGGGCCTGATAATTATCATCTCAACATATGTCTACCCACTGATGTTCTTGAATGGAAACAGGAAATTCACACACACCTTGAATCTATGCAACATCAATGACCAAATCTCGTTCTTAAAACTCATGTTATTTTCCTCATCATCAAACCAAGAAACATCCTAGAGACAAAATGTGAAAAACATTAGAGAAGAAGCACTTCTACCTTTGATGTCAGGTTTGATCTGAGGATGCTCAGGTCCAGTTATTCAATAGAGATTCATCAGATGAAAGAGAAGGAAGGAAGGAAACGAGCATTTATTAAACACCTACTGTGTGCCAGGCACTCTGCTAAGCAGTTTACAAATAGTATTTCAGGTGGTACTCACAACAACCCTGGGAGGCAAATGCAATTATTGCACTTATCTTGGAGTTGCAGAAACAGGCATGCAGAGGCCAAGTGACTTGTCAAGGGTCACCCAACAGATAAGTGTCTGAGGTAGGATCTGAAGTCAGGCCTTACTGACTCCAGGACCAGTATTCTATCCTCTGTTTCATCTAGCTGCTACCTCATTTACCAGATAAGGAAACTGAGGCCAGTCTAGTCCAACACCTTCATTTTAGATGAGTGGAATCTGAGTCCCAGAAGGATTAAGTGAATTTTCCAAGATTACCCAGGTGACTAAGGAGCAAAATAGGGATTCCAAAACCAGGTCCCCAGCCTCCCAATTCTGCATGCTTTGTGTGCATCCTGCAGACTCTTGTCACTGTCTACATTCTCACATAAGGATGAGGTTGAGTAGTGTTCCTAGAAAAGGGCACATCAAGCTTGTTTGCTAGTCGAGGTCAGTCCCCATGCCAAAAAGACTTACTGATCAAAGCCAGATCATTCATTGGCTTGTGTGGGAAGCACTGAGTTTTCCATCACTGGGGATCTTCAAGGAGGGCTGGATGGCCACTTCTCATGGACCAACCAATCAATCAACGAGCATTCATTAAGCACCTACTATGAGCCAGTCATGACAGATACAAAGACAGAAATGAAACAATATCTCCCTTTAGGGGCTCATATTTTAACTGGAAAGAAAATGAGTACATATAAGGGAATATACAAAACTTACAATGGAGATATCATGTAATCTTGGGAAGAAATAACTAATAGCTGGGCAAGGAAGAACCAGGGAAGGCCCCATGCAGAAGGCTGCACTGCTCATCTTGAAGGAAACAGAATTCCAGGAGGCAAAGGAGACTCCAGAAGTAATCCAGGCATGGGAGGTGGCTAGTGCAAAGGCACAGGGAAGGCAGAGGGACTGGCCTCTGTGAGGATGAGCAAAGAGGCCACTGCTACTCAACTGTGTAGTGTGTGAAGAGGACTAACTAGTAATAAGACAGGAAAGACTCACGAAGTGTGGCCACGGGCACAGGGAAGGAAGAGACAATGAATTTTAATGAGTCACCAGGCAGGAAGGGGCAGTCTTGTGGTTAGACCTTTGCTGTAGGGAAGTCTTGGTGACTGAAGGTTGGACCAGGTGACTATTGAATTTCCTCTAATTCTGAGATCCTTCATATCCCAGATGATAGAATGATTCACACACTTAGGTAAATATTTTGAATTTTGGAGCATGACAATGGTATGGAAGCTTAAACAAAAGCTTGGTAACTAGTTAAAGATGGTCCTTAGTGACACGTTCAGAATCAGCTTTGTTAAATTCACTATACTTTTGTTTCTTATGGTCCAGAGCTGCTTTTAGGAATGGGACTTTGGAGATACATCCTTTCATGGTTTATGTGTCTGGCCAGTTTTGCTAGGTGTTTTTCTTGCTGGTATAGAGAAAGGGACAGGAGCTGGGATTTCAATGGGATTTCAGTGGGATAGGTAACTCTCAGGTGAGTCAAGCCCTTCTAGCAAGGTGAGTCAACAGTAGTTTTTCTATCACTTAGCCTTAGAGAGTTCTAGGCGGCCCTGCCAGGTTAGGTGCCTTGTTCAGGGTCACACTTCCATGACTTCCTGCCTTCAAGGTCACTTTTCTATCTACAATCACATGCTGCCTTTTCCCTATTAGACTTCAAAAATATCCACATTGGTGGTAAAATCAGGATGTTGGATTACATG
Organism: Petaurus breviceps papuanus; assembly: GCF_028583685.1. Taxonomy (NCBI): domain Eukaryota; kingdom Metazoa; phylum Chordata; class Mammalia; order Diprotodontia; family Petauridae; genus Petaurus; species Petaurus breviceps. Next base: position 33,590,191 of record NW_027185797.1, read on the forward strand.
AAATGGCCTGTATTTAGGGAACCTGGGTTCAGATTTTAGTTCTGTACTTAGTAACTCTGTGATTGTAAAGAGGTGACTTAACCTTACCTTTCTGAGACATATTTCTCTTATGGAAAATGAAGGGGTGGTGCTACATGGTGCTAAACCTATGACGCTATGATTCTCGGTCATGGTGGGAGCTTTCCTCTAGGTTTATTCCTTCTTCCTTAACAGAAAATATCTTCTAACTTTGAAGACCCCAATAAAAGCCATCATCAGTCTAATCTAGGAAAATACTGAATCCATGAAACTTCTATGTGCTCAAGATCTCCTAAATGTCATGGGTATCACAGGCCATTGTTGATGTTGGAAACCGACCATCCCTGGTTCTTAATTGCTTGGAGCTATGAATTCCACATAACTATTGAAGTTAACAAGTAGGGCCAATTTTTTCCCTTAGAATTAATCTAAATCCTAAGAGATCACAGTCATCAAATAAAATTCAGATTTCATAGACACACCTGAATCCACAAATATTTGGACATCAAAGGAAGTTTCTGAAAGGTTATAAAAGTGTTACAAGCCTCAGCATGCTTTTGAAGTCAGTATCTCTTAGGAAGGATGAAAATCAAGAGAAATGTTTTGGATAGTTAATGTCTCAAAAGAATGACTCCCCCTACTGGTAGAGGATGTGAAAATGAGCTAATAAATCAGTGAATGCATAAGGGGAGTGCTTAGGAACAAGTTGTCAGTAAGTAAAATACGTGAAATAAAAAAGACTTTGAATGGAAGAAAATTAATGCACCCAGGGTAAGCATGGAAATGGTGGACTGAGGAAAAAAATCTTTATATTACATATACTTCATTTTATATAACAACTAACAAAAATATGTAAGATCAAAGCACATTCCCCAATAGATAAATGGTGAAAAGATGTGAAGAAACAATTTTCAAAAGAATGTGAATTTATTGACAATCATGAAAAGGTGCTCCAAATTATAAATAATAAGAGAAATACAAACAAAACAACCCTGAGGGTTCACTTCACACCCAGCAGGTTGGCAAAGAAGACAAAAGATGAGAAAAGTCAGTATTAAAGGGTTTCTGGAAAGATCAATACATTGTTGGTGGAACTCTGGGTTTATCTAACAGCTCTGGGAAGCAATCTGAAATCATGCAAAGAAAATATCTGAAATATTGATAACTTTGACCCAGAGATTCCACATCAAGATTAATGAAAAAAAAAAAAGAGAGGCCCCATATACCTCAAATTATTTATAGCAGCACCTCCTATGGTAGCAATTCTTTCTTCTTTCTCTATATTCACAGAAGAGATATCCTCTGCTAAGAATTACTCCTTGACCTGAAGCCTTGATTCCATTTATGCAATGATAACAAGTGTAAAACACTTAAACTTAACATGATATAGATACGAGGACTTTCCGCCTCTGAAAGTGTTGGATGCAATTGTTTTCTCATGTTTCTTCTTCGGGCCTGTGCTTGTTCTTTGCAATTTTGCAATAATCAGATTTGATTTTTGTGGTAATTATTATCTCCATTTATATTGTTGTAGCTAACGTGTATATTTTTTTCTTGGTTCTGATGACTTCATTCTTCATCAATTCATTTAAGGCTTTTCATACTTCTCTTTAGTCATCCTATTTGTTATTTCTTTTAGCCTAGTGTAATAAGAATGTAAATTTTAAAGATCTTCCCTGCCCCTAGGCTAATGTGCACCTGAAGCCTAGGGTGGGGGAGGCTTGTTTTTCAGTAGATACTTTTTGATTGGCCAGTGGGTCCAAAAGGTTGTTACATTCTCTGAGCCAGGAGAAGGCTATATAAGCCCTGATGTGTAGCTTTGTTTGGGACTCACTTTGAGAAGTGTTCTGTGATTTGATCTGAATTCTGGGAAGCCGTTGTTGAGAGTCCCCCGGCTTTGAAAAACCCAGAATGTGGAAACCCAGATGTTGACTGGGTATGGATGTAATGGTTGGACAGTTTGGAAAGCTGTCTACTTGATGTTTCTGTCTTGATAATTCTGCCTGTATGCTTTGAGGTTCGGGGTGCTGACCTTTTCTCCCGAACAAGGTAAACAATATATGTCTGACTGATTAAAGTAAGCTTGTTAACCCATTTTGAGTTGCTTTCCTTTAACAAAGCAGATCCAAGAACCTGTGTGAGCAGGCACCCTGGGGACACTGGGGTGCTTGCCGCTACACCTAGTAATATTCCACCACAATAGGAGGGGAAGATTTGGGTTGAAGGATATGAGTATTTTACTCACTTTATTCGTCTAACTCCGAATTACTTTTCAAAATGGTTATATTAACAGCTCTACCATCTATGTACTAGTGTGCCTATTTTGCTACAATCCCTTTTACATTGAGTATTCCCACTTTTCACTTTTTTTTTTTACAAGTTTGTTGTGGGTGAAGTCAACTGGTAGGGTTGTTTTGACATACATTTCTCTTATTATTAGTGATTCAGAGTATTTTTCCTGTTTTAATAAAAGGTTGTTATTCCTTTGATAAATGTCTGTTTAAGGCAAATGATGTGGCTTTTGGCTCTTTCTCTCACACATATCTATTAGTTGTCTGTTCATCTTGTATACCAAATTTTATCTGAGAAATTTGATTCAATGATTTTCCTCCATTTGTTCACTTTCCTTAACATAAGTGCATTAATTTTGTTTGTGCAAGAAGCCTTTCAATTTTATTCATCTTCTCTTTTCATTGCTCAGTCTTGCCTGATTCTTTTGCTTTGTTATCTTCCTCAGTACCTTGCAATCTTATTTCTTCTCACTCCATTTTAGTGAAATTGATCTTTCAGGTACACCAAATGAGCATTTTGATTGCAAAAAAGCTATTCCCCCCCCCCATTCTCACTCTCTTATACTTCTGTTTATCATGTAATACTGATAACACTCTCTCTCTCCTTCACCCTGATTCCCTCCTTGCTACTGCTAGACCTCCTGCTCTGTAAATAGGGCTCTATTGGTCAGAACCCATTTTGTATAGCTGGTGCAGATCTCTGACCAAGCTTCAGAATATCCATCTTATTGCCACGTTGCTGTAACCATAAATATGGACTCCTCCCTTCTCACATTCTACCCCTTTTTTGCTACAATAGAAATACAATGATTACTGTCACTGGTACAGGAAAGGACATGAGAATTCAATTGTCTTTGGCTCCACTCATTATCCCTGTGACTTCCCAGATCAAAGTCCCCATGACACTCACATTCTTTTATGTGATATATCCCCCTATTGGAATGTAAGCTTTTTGAGGGCAGGAACTGTCTGATTCTTGAGATTATATCTCTAGCACCTAGCACAGTTGTTCTTCAGTTGTTTTTCAGTGGAGTCTGACTCTTCATGACCCCATGTGGGGTTTTCTTACAAAGACACTGATGTGGTTTGCCATTTCCCTCCCCAGCTCATTTTACACATGAGGAGACTGAGGCAAGCAAGGGTAAGTGACTGCCCGGGGTCACACATATAGTATCTGAGGCTAGAATTGAAATCAGAAAGATGATTCTTCCTGACTCCATGCTGGGAACTCTACCCACTGCACCACCCAACTAGCCTTACCCAGTGCCTGGCACATAATAAGCACTTAGAAATGCATATTTGTTCATTTATTAATTTCTGTTGTTGGGTCTCATCTCACCTCTAAAATTATTCCTCCTTTTCTGCCTCTTCATTCTTTCCTCAACTACTTACTAAGGCCAGTGTTCCATACAATTCTGTCCTGGGTCCATTTTTCTTCTCACCTACTAAACTACATGGTCTTGAGCGTATTACTTAAGCTTCACTTTTCTCATCCGTTAAAAAGGGATTATAACAGCACCTACCTCCCATGATATTTGTGAGGATCAAGTGATAAACATCTGTAAGGTGCTTTGCAAACCTTAAAGTGATATATAAATGCTAGTTATTATTATTATTATTATTCTCTCTCTATTTTTTATATCCTAACAGTTTACTAAGCCTATATAAGTGATGACCAAATTTATAGCTTTAGCCTTGATCTCTCGTCTGAACCTCAGACCTGTTGTTCAAATTCCTATTAATTGATCTAAACATTTGTGACTCATTAATAGCTTAAATTTGACATATCTAAGATGGATCTCACCCTCTCCCCCCCCTCCTCCAGAGCTATCTCATCCTTCTGATTTAAACCTCTAAAGGGTAACACCATTCACCCAGTCTCCCACCCATGTCAAAACCTTTATTTTGAAATATTTCCTTTCCTTCCTTCTTCATATTCCATTACCCTTATTTCACTCTAGCCCTCTTTATTCGTTTTATATTCCAGCTAAAGTGAAGTATAAGCTGTTCTCCAGACTTGACATTTTTTACATCCTTCATCTTCCACTTTTCTTCATTCATACAACCATCCTATTTTTTGCAATTCACTCACTCCTCCTCTGTACTAGATTTTTTATTTTAATAACTACTAGCATGCTAGAGCAAAGATCAAATAAAAATACTAAATTAGAAAAAAAAGAATGTAAATTAGATAAATATGTGGCACCCAAGTGAGAAATTCCAACTTGACTTATCTAAATGAGTTTTTGGTAGCAAAAAAAAAAAAAGAAATGGATAAAGGAACAGATATGATACAGAGTCTCACCATTTCCTAAGGAAGTTTAATCTGCATAAATAAGTCATTAAAACAGAGATTGAAAGAGAATACAAATCAACTCAGCTACAAAACACCTGATATTCTTGCCATTTAGAGAGACATGACAACCATGGGCAATATTTGTTTCAAATATAGATTTATTTGTAAATAGATGGATTATAATCTACATAATAGAAAGGAATAATCATATTGATGAGATCACAGACATACTAAAGTACCCTATTTGCTAAATTTCTCTTTTGTATATATTTTGTGTATAACACAGATATCTTTCCTTATAGAATGTAAGCTTCTTGAGTCAAGGGGCATTTTTATTTATTTGTTTAATTAATATTTTTATCACCAGTGTTTGTAGCAGTGCCTGGAACATAGTAGACATTTTATAAATTTTCACCTTGCTTTATATAAGATTGTATTATATATTGTATAGCACATGGTCATAGGATATGTATAATATAATAATATATAATAAAATAAATATTTCTCAATAGAAATGCCAAAAAGTAGGTTATAGTCTCATGTTATCAGGTTTTCTTATATTTTAAAATTTCCCTATAACAGTCATTGTAGGTTTTCTGACACCAATCCTTTTCTTCCCAGCAAAAAGTGTATGAAAAGAAAAGATTAGAAGTAACTGATTTGAAGAGCAAAATTTTTGCTATTGCTTTAAACTGTTAAATAATATTAAATTAATAATTGAGCATTCACATGATATTACATGGCTTTAAATGTCATTCATCTCAGCCTCATTGTTAAGATTTTTCTTGCTGTCCCATAAAATCATTCCTGAAACAAAGAAAAACAGTCTCTTTTTTGGGGGGCTAACTCCCTATTAATTCTTTTGCCATTTATTTCTCACACATGTCACTTGACCAGAAATCTAATGTCAAAATAAGCACCAGGATACAATATCACAATATTTCTTTTCTTTTTTTTTTTTTTAAAGCAATTGGGGTTAAGTAACTTGCTCAAGATTACGTGGCCAGTTATTTTGTGTTGGTGGTAAGTATCTGAGGCTGGAACCGATCCAGGTCTCATGATTCTGGGGCCGGCACTCTCACTCACTGCACCACCTGGCCTCCCCAATATCACAATATTTCACAGTAAGGTGAGGTCTCAAAGGCTAACTAGCCCAAGTCACAGATACATAGGAATGTGTACTGTAGAGTATCCAACAAGTGGGCACCCAGGTCTTTCTGGATGACTTCCAAACAGGCAAGACTCCTTAGGTAGCCTAGTCCACTTTGGGACAACTCCAGTTGGTAAGATTTTTTCCTTAAATCAAGCCAAAATTTGCATCTCTTTGCAACTGCTCTTCCCTTCTCCTGGTTCTGCCCTGTGGCACAACTGGAACAAGACTAATTCCTCTTCCATGTGACAGTCTTGCAAATACTTGAAGATAACTTTTATTCTCCCCTCCCCCCATTGTGTGAATTAGAAAATTTACCTGCAAGGAAAAAAAAACTAATGAATGAAATTGTACTTAAGAATATAAATACCAATGTATCCATCTTGACTTGGGGCATTATCATAATTTTATCATTGTTTTAAAAAATCTTAAAAATAGAAAAGATTTAAAGTCATCCTTTGAAACAGGATATAGATTGCATAAAAAGCATTGAACTTTTTCCCATGAGTATTTCCCAAGTTAATTTCAAGGAATAAATATATAAACCCAATAAGATCACTAAAAAATACTTTCCCTCTTATCTGTGTTACTTGAAAAAATTCATGGCAGAGTAAAAAAATCAAACACTGGATTTGGCCCTAAATGACCTGGTTTGAATTTTACTTCTAGCCTTTAGGAGTTGGGAGACTGTCCAGAACACTTCCCTTCTCTGTGTCTGAGCTTCCTCATCTATAAATGGGGACACCAAGGGTATAGTAACTGTTTTCCTGAATTATGAGGATAAAATGAGATAAGGGATGGTCATAGAGTGCTTAATGAATATTAAAATAAATTATGTAAATTCTAGCTATTCTGATCACTCTCTGCACATTAATTTACCATATACCACACACAGTGCATTACATATCATAGGTAGTAAATCAATGTGTATTGAACTAATGGGAAAAAACCCAAATTTTTAAAAGTACTAAGGTTTTGGTCCTTCTGTGTAAATAGCATCATTAGATCCTCTATTTAGAGCTGAGAAGGAGGTGGAAGACCATCTAGCCTTTCATGTGAGGAAACATAAACCAAAAGAGGTTAAGTGACTTGCCCAAGGTCACACAGGTAGTAAATGACAGAGGCAGTCTTATGAGGGCAAAGCCATCAAAGTCACTGAATGACTGAAAAAAAGACTTAGGCCAAAGCTACTATGTCACGTATCCCGGTATTTATACCACAGTCAGAATATTTTGAACATCCCGCTCCCTAAGCTCACTTGTTAGGAAAATGTTAAATGCCATTTTCTTTGTTTCTGAAACCAAGGAAGATTTGTGGGGGGCCTTTGCCAATATTGTTGCTTAGGCTGATGGAATACTGATATAGCCTTAGTACTAAGGTGAGAAAATGAAGCCAGCTCTGCAGTGACTGGATAGTTAAGCAAGTACATCAAAGAGTTTCCAATGCACTGTTGAGGATAGGATTCACTCTCATGCCATTGCCTATTCTGTGACTGGGAGCTCTCCAATGTACTATTTCTCTTTTCAAATAAGCTAAATTAATCTTGCCTGTTCTCTCTATATAAAAAATTTCAATGATGGGCAAATTTATATCACTTTTTAACCTTAATTAAAAAATAATATCACCTGTTTTTCATCACCTTTATTTCCAAGTATTTCCCTCCCTCCTCTCCTATCCAGAGAATCATTCCTTATAGCAAAAAAAAAAAATATAAATACATGAAAAGAGAGAATTAAAAAAAAGCATGCCAACAAAGCTAACCCATATATCAACCAAGCCTGCATTTCACTTACTGTTAAAAGTTTCCCAAAGATGAAGGAAAAGGCAGGATGGGCTGATCCATTAATATCAGAAAACATCATCTCGAGGGCAACATATCACCATTGTGATTTGTTTAATTTAAATATTTCCATTAAAGAAACTTCAGGAAGTTTGGTTTGCAATATACTCCTAACTTTGGTTAACAATATACTCTTTTAAGAAGAAAAGTTGCAATTTAATATTAAGGTGTGTGTTTATGTTAAAAGACCCAACTAATCACAAAATACAGCTAAGATAAAAATATCCTCCAGAGCAACTCACCAAATTTGGCATCTAATGCTATCTACAGAAGTTCTTAAGGACATGTTTCATTACCTGTAATAATAATATAAGAATAGCTAAACATTTATTTTATGGTTATTTCATTCTCAAAACAAACCTGGGAAGTAGGTCCTCTTATTACCCCCATATTACAGATGAGAAAACTGAGGCAAAGAGGTTAAGTGACTTGCCCAGGGCCACACAGTTGGTAAATGTCTCAAGCCATATTTGAACTCAGGTCTTCCTGACTGTAGGTGTGACAATCTATCCATAGCACTAAGTAGCTATTTTATGAGGTCAAAGGAATCTGGAATGAACTCTAGAATGTACCCTGTACTCATTGCTAAAAAAGAAACAAAACCAAACAAGCTCCTGCAACTTGTAGGAGAAAAAATGAGCTGGTTAGCTTTGCTTTTGGTTTTGGGGGAGATTATCATCTTTAGATGCTGTCTTTTTGTGCTCCTGTCAGAATGCCACTCCATCTCAGTGCTCTAAAAGATGAGGGACCACAGAAGGAATGCCAGGCACCTTTCTCTGTGACAGATGAATGGGAAAAATACAGTGTTCTGAGAATAGAAAGATATTAAGTAGAGAACTAGTAATGAAGTACAGAAGAAGAAAGTATGTGAATTAATGAATGAAAAAAAATATTTATGAATGTTTTCTATGTGCCAGGCATTGTGCTAAGCCCTGGGGATACAGACAGAAAAATCAGAAAGTTCTTGTTCTAAGGAAGCTTACATTCTAAATAGGGGGAGCTAGCACATGGAGGAGAAAGAGGAGGAGGAGGAGGAGGAGGAGGAGGAGGAGGAGGAGGAGGAGAGCTCCATTGCAGGGCAACTGGAAAGGGCTGACCTTCATATATGGAAATCCCAGCTTTCCTTGAAGGGTTAGCTCAATAATCATCATTTATATAAAGTCTTTCCTGATTTTCCCTAGCTGCTAGTGTCTCTCCCCCCTTGTCCTTCACCTTGATATTTATTTAGTATATACCTACATGTTTACATGTTGCCTTCCCCCAATGAAATATATACATTTTTAAGGACAGGGACCATTTCATTTTTGTCTTTACCCTTAGTGCTTAGGAAAGTACCCAGCACATGGGAGGGGATATCATAATTACTTTTGAAACTGAGTCTCAGCTCCCTATCATATAAATTGTAGATAATCAAATCCATAATACTTACCTCATGGGGTTATTGTAAAGATCAAAGAAGATAATATTATACTTTAAGGTGTTATGCAAATATAAACTGATACTTTTATTTAGAGTATGACTTTCACTCTTATCCAGGTACTGACTTGAATCTTCCTGAATCTTCATGCTTGGTTTTAGAGCTTGGCAACTCAGGACCAAATAAGTTGACTTAGGATTTTGGGAAATGCAGTTAATGGATACAGGCCCAGCCTGGGAATAAGAAAAACCTGGACTTAAATCCTGCCTCTTAGAAATACTAGCCATACTAAGATGACAAAACAGGAAAATGACAAATGCTGGAGAGTATGTGGAAAAAATCGAACACTAATGCATTGTTGGTGGAGTTGTGAACTGATTCAACCATTCTGGAGAGCCATCTGGAACTATGCCCAAAGGGCTATAAATAATTACATACCTTTTGATCCAGTAATATTGCTTCTAGGATTGTATCCCAAAGCAATCATAGAAGTTGGAGGAAGACCCATATGTACAAAAATATTTATAGCAGCTCTTTTTATGGTGGCAAAGAATTGGAAATTAAGAGGGTGCCCATCAATTGGGGAATGGCTAAATAAACTGTGGTATATGAATATAATGGAATAATATTGAGCTACAAGAAGTGAGGAGCAGACAGACTTCATGTTTACCTGGAGAGACTTATACAAACTGATGCTAAATGAGAAGAGCAGAACCAGGAGAAATCTGTACACAATTACAGACACAACATAAGTGTAGTGACCAACTTTGATAGTCTGGGCTCTTCTCAGCAATGCAAGGTTATAAGATAACTCCAAAAGACTCATGATGGAAAAATATGTCTACATTCAGAGAAAGAACTAGAAAGAACAGAGTTTAAGTGCAGAATGCAAACTGAAGCAAACTACCTGCTCTCTTTCTTTTTCTTGTTTGGTTTTGTTTCCTCTTTCCCATTGTTCATTCCATCAGATACAATCCTTCTTTATAACCTGACTAATGTCTAATGTGAAAGCACTTGTAGATCCTATACTTGATTGCATGCCGCGATGGGGGGATGGGGGAGAAGGAGGAAGAGAAAATTTGAATCTCAGGGAAATGTGGAACTGAATCTTGTAAACTAAAAGTAAACAAACAAGTTAATAAAGATAAAATTTTACTTAAAAATATGCTAGCCACGGGACCAAGTCACTCAGTGCCTCCAGACAACTCTGGAGTTGTATGGCTTACAGAGGAGCTGTGAGCAGCATTGGGGGAGGGAATCTGAACACCAGAAGTTGCCTGACTAGGGAAATCAGATCTATATCCCTCCTTCCCCCAATAAAGCAGCAACAAGTTAGCATGCTAGAGACTGGCAGTATTTTACGCAAAGATATCTAAGAGAAAGAAAAAATGTAAGTTGGCTTCTGGAATACTTCAGTAGCAATATATTAAAGCTCTGGGATTCCATTGGGGGTGGCTACTCTCTACATCCTTCTCCCCCAAGGCAAGCACTCTAATACTTGATTATCTTTGAGAATTAATGCAACCAAAATATTAATCATTGAAGCTTACCAGGAATGAGTCTATCTGAACTTAGCTAAGCAGATCCTCTGACAGCAGATATGGAGTATGTCATTAGGTCTGCACTCAAGGCCTTTCAGACTTACTAGAACCAGATAGTACAGATTTTGATAAAACCAAGGTCACCTCAGTAGTATGACCTCAGAGCAGATTATTTGTAGGGATTTTGCTCTGCCCCCAGGAAAGCAAAAGGAAAAAAAAAACACTATTAGTATAATAAAAGGAAGACAATTTTTGACTAAAGACGGTAGTCTCTGGAACTTGATAATACAGATTTTTCAGTTGACTTTAAAACATGTAGAGGTAGAATTTAAGCCTTTCCCATTGTTTTTTAGTTATTTAGTTGTCCAATAGTTATTTATAATCATCCTAAGTCACGAACAGATAAGTCAAGGTACCTCGGCAAAACCTAAACAGGTCAAATGAAGCCATTCTGGTTAGGGTTAGTATTGGGAGTTGGAGTCAGGGATACTGTTGAGGATAAAGTTGGGTTTGGGCATGTATCTTTCTATTTTTGTTCTGAGTAGGGTTCAAGCTCTCTGGTAACCAGGCCTATTCTAGGTTAACACCAATGAAAATGCAAAAAGCTTAGAAGTGAATTAAAAATGCTCTAGAATAATTGGTAAATCAGACTGGATCACTATCTTTCCTTAGTGTTAACTTAATGGGGATTGTAAAATTGTAAGACTGTAATGATTTTAATGCAATGAGAATATATCTTCCATATTTGATTGGCAACTCCAAATAGTTCAGACTTCATATGCAGTTAGCATTTAGTATGTAGTAGTTTGGAGAAAAGCCTGTGTTCAAGTACCACATCTGTTAATAAAAATGATGCTGATGACTACATTTTTATAGTGTTTTAAAGTTGGCAAAGCACTTTACTTTTTGTCATCTAATCCTTAAAACAACTCTGGAAAGTAAACACAAATATAATTCCCATGTGATAGACAAGGGAACTGAAATAGGCAGGTTCTGTCATGTGCTAAAGGTCACCTGTCTATTAAGTATCTGAGACTCAAGCCTCCTAGACTCCAGCTCCATCTCTCTAGCTACCATGCATTTAATTGTGTGACCCTGGGTCATTCTCCTCAGTTCCCCTAAGAACTTTCTAAGACCGGTATAAAAGCAGGTGTAGTCTGCATTGGGAAGATGATTTTCATTATGGGGAGTTATCTATATGTGTACACATAATAGGTGTATGTGTATTTGTATAATTGAACAAGATACTAAGTATATGTCATGTCAAATTCTATTGGAAGACCACCATTATTCCAAAAATCAAAACAAACTCATACCTTTCCTAATTCCTCACTTGGTTCCACATGGAAAAGGTGACAACAAGTGAGTTCAGAGAATAACACAAGTTAATTGTCTCATGTCAATGTAGCTCATGCTGTAGATCCTTTAAAGGCCCAGAGTGTTACTGATGCTTTAATAGGAAAGTCTTATCCTTCCATGTGCAACATTGGGCACTGACCTGAGGTTCTAGATATGCTTTTCAAGTAGTTTTCAAATATCATCCAAATCCTTATACTCTTTGTCCAACAATCTAAAGCAATGTATTGATTAGCTTTAAACCAAATCTTGAGTAGAGCTAATATAAAAAATATTGCAATAGTTTATAACCAGGGCAACACTGGACTATTCTAAAGAGATTCTATAGAGGGATTGGATACTGTAACAGCAAGAACCCCACCATACCCAGGGTGGCTGCCAACACAGATTCTTAGATCTGATTTTCTAAAGGAAAGCAACTAAAAATGGGTTAACAGTCTTGCTCTAATCAATCAAACATATAATTTACATAGTTCAGGGGGAAAAGGTCAGCCCTCGAACTTCAGAGTATACAGACAGGTTACAAGCAGAAGTTGCAAGAAGACAGAGAAACATTTCAAGCAGACAGGCCTCCAACTGTCTGACCATTACATCCACACCTAGTCACAGTTACCAGAGATGGAAGCACCAACATCTGGGTTTTCAAAGCTGGGGGGCTTGATGGCCTCTCAGAGTCTCATCTGGTCAAATCACATGACACTTCTCAAAGTGAGCCCCAAAAAGTCTCACATCAGGGTTTATATAGACTCCTCCTGGCTCAGAGAATGTAACAACCTTCTTGACCCACTGCCCAATCACAAAGTATCTCTGAAAAACAAGCTTCCTGCCACAGGCTCCAGGAGGTGCACTTAAGCCTATCAAAGCCTCTACGGGCAGGGAAGATCTTAAATTTACATTCCCATAACAGATACAAATAGCAGATACTGTTAAGCCTTGAATCTTACTGGTGATGAAAATGCATGTTTGCTGTTGCTCACTCCTGTTAGTCTAAAATATATGGAGCGGATGAATTAAAACCAAGCTTCTACAGGAAGACCCAATAAACCTTGGTACCAAATAACATGGTCCAATTCTTCCCCATGGAAATGAAAATAGAAACCGAAACCACATAAGTATGAACTGGCATCTCAATTTTAGAAAAACTCAAACTGTAATACTATTTAAAGAGAAAAGAAACAATCATAGCTTTCTTGGACTATTTGGAATCTATTTAGAAGCACTTTCTTTTGTGTACAGGCTAAAATGTCAGGAGAGCTGGGCCTGTTTTACAAGCTGACTAGAATCATGGGATTTAGAACTGGGACTGCTTTTAGTGATCAAATTTGTTCTAGTGACTTTCCAAGGTCACAATGGTGACCTTGCCTTCTGGCCAAACTGGCCTACTTGCTGTTCTCTATTTGGCATTTCTGTCTTCCACCTCTCTGCCTCTTAGAATCTCTAGCACCATTAATGGCTCAGCTGAGGCAGTTCCTCTTATCTAATGCCTTTCCTAATATCTCCCTCTGCAACCTCAGTTATTAGTGACACCACCTCCCCCCAATTACTTTGCATTTACATATTTCATGAGATGCTATTTCTTCCAAGTAGAACATAAACTCCTTGAGGGCAGGGAAAGTTTCATTCTTTTGCCATTGTATTCCCAGTGCTTAGTACAGTGAGTGGCACATAGTAAGTTTATGTGTGCTTGTATAATTGAACAAGATATTAAGTATATGTCATGTCAAATGCCATTGGAAGGCCACCATTTAGAGAAAACCTAAAGGGGTGGCCAGGTAGCACAGCGAGTAAGAGCACCGGCTTCAGTGTCGGGATGACCTGGGGATCGAATCCCGGGCTCAGACACTTAGCACCCACCCAGAAACACCTGGCCGTGTAACCTTGAGCAAGTCACTTAACCCCAATTGCTTAGGGGTGGCCAGGTGGCTCAGCAAGTAAGAGCACTGGCTCTAGTGTCAGGATGACCTGGGGATCAAATCTGGGCTCAGATACTTAGCACCACACCCAGAAATAACTGGCTGTGTAACCTTGAGCAAGTTACTTAACCCCAATTGCTTTAAAAAAAAAGAGAGAAAACCTAACTTGATATTTTTTTCCTGAGGGAAGCAAAGAAAACCATTTTATCCCAAATTAAAAATATTTTAAGGGGTTTGATTTTCTTTTTTTCATTTTGAATCTTTAATCCAGGAAATCTTTCAGAGGATGGGGGTTCAGTTTATGAGATATGACCTTTTTCTCCCTTTGTAGATTATGTTGCCTTGGCTAAGTTTGTTTCAACCTCTAAGGTAGCATCTCTAAATGCTAAAGAAGATTCTCTGCAAGTTGCTGAATTTTTGAAAAGGAGACTAAGAGATTTTGTTCTGTTATTCAATTGATAAATAATTGTTAAGAATCATATGCCAAGCTAGGTAGTGAGACAAAGGAAACAGTTGCTTCTTGCCCTCAAGAAACTTCCATTCTCTTTTACATTCCAAGCTCTCTAAGTACCCAGAATGTAGGAGGCAATGGGAGGCAGGTTACCACCAAACTTCCTCTAGATTCGTCATTCTGAGCATCTGACCTGAAAATGAAATTTGAACTCAAGAAAAAAAAAACTGTTTTGTCACATTTTGGGTAAAAGTAGCAAATATTTTAAATATTTTAATTTCCAAGTTGACTCAGTGAAATCGATCCTATGGTAAGTCTGTCAGAGCCCACCATGATAAGGCACGACTGTGGTCACAGGACATTTGTAGTGATTTCATCGTTAGCTATGATTTTGCTCCTATGCTTTTAGTATGACATTTTCAGTCATGTTGTCAAATGTTTTCAATGAGGATGAACATGGCATCAAGGGCAGCTACTGCACTGATGGGAAATTCTTCAATTTGAAAAGGCTGCAAATCAAGATCAAAGTGGGAGGAGTATTGGTGCATGGTTTTCTGTTTGCAGATGACTGTGCACTCAATGCAGCCTCTGAAGCAGAAATGCAACAAAGTAAGGATCAGTTCTCTGCTGCTTGTGCTAATTTTGGTCTAACAGTTAACACCAAGAAAACACAGGTGCTCCATCAGCCACCACCATACCATCCATACATGGAACCATCAGTGACAGCAAATGGAGAAGTTGTGAAGGCTGTGGATAAGTTCACTTACCTTGGTAGTGTATTTTCCAGGGATGGACACATTGATAATGAGGTTGACACATGCACTGGCAGAGCTAGCTCAGTGTTTGGGAGGCTCTGAAGGAAAGTATGGGAGAGGAGAGGTATTAGACTGACTACCAAACTGAAGGTCTACAGAGCCATTGTGCTGACCTCGTTGTTGCATGCCTGTGAAACCTGTACAGCCTACCAGCACCATGCCTGGAAACTGAGTTGCTTCCATTTGAATAAGGCAACAGATAACGAGGTCCTTGCTTGGGTTGAACTGCCGAGCATTCAAACTCTGCTTCAGAGACTAACTCCAATGGACTGGCTACATTGTTCAAATGAAAAATGTATTCTTGCTAAGAAGAATATTTTATGGAGAACTTACACAGGGCAATTGCATGGATGGTGTCCTTCATTCTCGAAGAGTATCAAAATGACATTACTATGCTAAATTCAAGTTTCAGTGTGTCTGTGACTGATCAGAGCAATATAAGCTTGGAATTCTCTGCCACAGGTTGGGCACAAATAGTCTGTGTGAACATTTGGGGTGGATTCTCTAAATCTGTGCATCCTGCATTTCATTTGAGCTATACCAATTCTGCTTTGCTAATAGAGCACAGCACCTTTTCTGATGTGAGCAGGCCATGCTGGGTGCTCCTGTGTCAGTGTCTCCCCTGTCACACAATCAATTCCAAAGTTCTTGAGAGAGACCTTGAGAATATCCTTTTATAACTTCTGGCCACATCAGAGAAGGTGCTGTGCTCTATGAGCAAAGCAAAGTTGAACCAGTTCAAAGGAAATTCTGGATATGCAAATTTAGATTATCCACCCCAAATGTTCACATGGATCATTTCTGTCCGACCTGTGGCACAGCATTCTGAGTTCCAGTTGCTCTGATCAGCCACAGTCAGGCACATTGAACCTTGACATTAGCATAGCGATGTCATTTTGGTGCTCTTTCAGAACAAAGGACAACTACCAACCGACCAAGCGCATAATGAATCATGCCTTCATCTGGAATTCAGAAAGTGTTCCTTGTTCACCTACTGCACCATCCTGTAAGGTGACAATGAGATCTGCAATCTGGACTGTAGAAACTGGTGTGCCACTGTAACTGTGGTTTGACCTTTACTTACCTATGCCTATATATATTCAATTGTCAAGAATCAAATGTCAATGAATTGAATTTCAGAATGATATTTAAAAGGTGGCATTGAACAACAACTATTTTTATGTTCCTTTAAGCAAAACCAATCCTATCATTGTGGATATTTTGAAGCAACATAAGTTTAGGAAGGCAAGAAGCTGAAGAAAGATGAGAAATTTAGATACAACAATTATTCAAGGAAATGATATGTGTTTCCTGGTTTGAGAAACCAGGATATTTGGTATGGATAAAGATCAGAGGTGAAAACAGTGACAAGACTACCCATCACAAAGAGCGCAAAAGTGTCAGGCTAGTTCTGGAGGAATGGTGCTTTTTACTTACTTGCATACATGATAATGTGCACAGGTCTTATTTTAACTTTCTATTTTGTCCTGTAACTCTTTCAATTTTTACTTTAAATATTTTGATGTTATGCCATTCAGTACAAAAAAGTTAAGTATTGATCTTAATTCATCATTTATGGGGCTTTCAAACTTAATTAATATTTCCTGTTTATCTCTTCTAACCAAGTCTATTTCTGCAGTTGCCTTGTCTGAGATCATACTGCTTTTCTGAATCCAGTTGAAGCATAATATATTTTGATCCAGCTTCTTATTTTAACTCTATGTGAATCTTTATATTTAAAGTATGTTTCTTGTAAACAAAATATTGTTGGATTATGATTTCTAATGCATTTTCCTGAATTCTTCCATTTATAAATGAGTTTATTCCATTTGCACTCATGGTTATGGTCATTAGTTGTGTATTTCATCTATCATATTTTTAGATGGAGGAAAAGAGAAAACTTCATATCCTATAAATAGGGACACAGCCAAATAGACTGTTGTCTGGAAATTTCCTTTCTGTGCTTTGTAGAAGTAGTTGTACCATGAGTAAAGGCTAGTAATTTGGCATCTTTGGCCTGCATCCCCACTACAATTACAGCAACCACTAAGACTTTATTCACTGTACAGATTTGGTTTAAAGGTCTTGGGAGAGTGCTTAATCAAATTCACACATGGAGGAGATGCTCATTTCCCTCAATAAGTTTCCTCAAAGACCTGGGAAAACCAAGCCAAAAGCTTCCTAAATTTGACTTAGATTTCTCTGGAACTGGGGACTTATATTGCCCATCTAGATTTCACTGGACCAGAAGTCAGACTGACTTAGAAATGTAGCATCTTTTTATGGCAGAGAAACTTCTTGAAGAGCTAAAAATAAGGTATTTTATGACTCAGATCTGTGAGAATACTGACAATTTGAACTCCAAACAGCCTTAGAAACTTTAGGTTACTTAGAGATGCTTCAGGGATAATTTTCCAGACTTTAAAAAATCATTGTTAACTAGAAAATCAACAACACACATGAACATTTATATAAAAAGTTCAGAAATAAAGAATATACAAATCTAACAATTTTTAAATAGGGTTTTTCAATACATATGAATATATTTACTACATAAATTTATATGTACACATATAAATATAAATATATACAAATGCAGACATATCTAGACTTATATTTCTATATATAGTTATATATAATCTCTATATGTGTGTGTATACATATACACTTCCTCCTGCTGTCCTCTGAATACTTTTTAGTGTTTTTTTGACACTCTTTCCCCCCACATAACCAATATTATCTTCCATTATTCTTCCCACTAATCTTCTGAGGGGATTGTGAGAATTGTATTAACCAAATTGACTTCATCTTGTGACTGAATTATGGGTCTCAGTTCCCTATCTATTCAATTATGTGTATAGTACAATTTCCGTCATGTGAGAAAACTTTATTCAATTGTGAGAATTGTTAGAAATTTGTATTACATTGTTTAAACTTAGCACTGCATTACTGGGGAGCTGGATGACCTCTACCTGTTGCTTAGAAATCCTTAGCTAAGGACCGAGGTTATGATGACCAGAAACCCAGGCAGATTTGAAGATTGATGCAAAGAATTTTCTCACAATTATACATCTCAAGCAACTCATATATCCTATCTGAAAACTGGCACCATTATGGTCAATCAATCATTGTTTCCATGTTCCTTTGAATGAATGCAAACACTTAAGGGGAGTGGGAGAACCCTTTTTCTGATTTCAGGGAATTACTCCTGTTTACTCATCCCCCCAACTTGAAAAATCCACCATCTTTCTTCCAATTAGAAATCAGATTGCCTAGTTTTTATAAAATGGTTTATATCTTGTTGTCTCCTTTCAATGCAGAAAAATATTCCTCACCCTGTAGTTGGGATCCTAAGCAGGCTTGATCCCTATCTGTTTTGGAATCAGCATGCATTGCTTAATAAATCACTATGCTCAGAAGGTCAAACTTTTGTTTCCTCAGTTATTTCATGTTTCACTTTTCATTCTTCTAGCCTACCTTCAGAAAACAAGAGCCTTCATCTGTAACAAAAGTATAAATTTGTTGTAATGATCATATCTAGAAACATTCTGCACCTTCAGTCCATCAACTCTGCACAAAGATGTGTGAGGCATGTTTTATCATCAGTCTTCTTTAGTAATTGTTTACTGCACTGAACAGTTTTTAAGTTTTTTAACCTTGTTTTCTTTTATAATGTTGTAGTTATTGTAGAAATTGTTTTCCTGATTCTTTTTATTGCATTCACACATTTCCAAACCATAGATTGTGGGATGTGACCTCAGGAAAATATTTTGCAATATGGTAATCTGAAAAGTCACATTTGAATAGTCCTTTATGGTTTTCAATGAAATTGATGCATATTATTATCTTATTTTATCCTTGTGATAGGTCAATGAGGTGTTATTAGCCACATTTTGTAGCTGAGGACATTGAAATTCAGGAAGATTATGTGATTTGTCCATGATCACATGGCTAGTAAGATGTAGAGGGAGAATCTGAGGAACAATGAAGTACTTATAACCAAATGAAGACTTTTTTTTGCTTTTGGAGGGCTGGGGTTAAGTAACTTGCCCAAGGTTACATGGCTAGTTTTTTTGTGTGAGTGTTAAGTGTCTGAGGCCTGAACCGAACTTGGGTCCTCCTGACTCTGGGGCTGGCGCTTTACTCACTGGGCCACCTAACTGCCCCTAACCAAATGATAATGACACTGTGATGGGGAAATTAGGGATGTAGATAAAGCCTGAGAAAAATGTTTGATTTGCTTTTGGGGGGATATGAAATAGTCATACTGTAACCTCCTAGAAGTCTGTTGTTTATATATTTTTTGCTTTTGGAGGGCAATTGGGGTTAAGTAACTTGCCCAAAGTCACATGACTACTTTTTGTGTTAAGTGTCTGAGGCTGGATCTGAACCCAGGTCCTCCTGACTCCAGAGCCAGTGCTCTATTCACTGCACCACCTAGCTGCCCCTAGAAGTCTGTTATTAATGTCCACAGATTACTAGTACAATGAGTCTTAGGTAGGAGTCCAAGGGAAATTCCAAAGGAAATTCCAAGGGAAATTCTAAAGGAAATTCCAAGTCTTTCCCCAGAAATTCTGGAAAAAGGACAGGTGATTAAAACAATATTCAATGAGATAAATTAGTGGCAAATATGGCAACAAAATGAAATTCAAAAGTGAATACCATTGATCATCCTCCTAGGATAAAAAAAATGATTCAGCACCATGGCCAGTGATTATGGTAAAACTTGTGCCACTGACTTCATTGAGTCAGTGGTAAGAACCCATTTGCTTGGCAATGAGTGGAAGTAGCTGCCTTTGCAGATACACAGTGATACTATTGGGGAAATGGCAGTAGGCTGAAAAAAGCAAACATGACCTTATTTTAGGATATATTATAATAGACAAAGCTGCTAAGACCAGTAATATTATAGTCTAGGCTTTGCTCTTGTCAAATGGTGCCTAGAGAATTTTGTTCATTATTGGGTACCATGTTTTAGGAAGGACATGGAGAATCTAGAAAGAGAAAGGCAGCCAGAATGTTGTGCCAAGATCCTGGAAAGAGAAATGCAACCAGAATATTGTGCCTGAAGGTAATGTCATATGAGAATTGCTTGAAGGTATTAGTAATATTTACATGTAGAAGAGAAGACTTAGTGCAGGGGTGGGGAACCTGTGACCTCAAGGACACATGTGATCTTCTAGACTCTTGGGTGTGACCTTTGGACTGAATCCAAGTTTTACAGTACAAATCCTTTAATTGAGGGGATTTGTTCTGTGAAGTTTGGATTCAGTCCAAGGCTGTACTTGAGGACCTAAAGAGCCACATGTAGCCTCAAGGCTGCAGGTTCCCCACCTTTGACTTAGCAGGACATGATAGTATTCAAATAATTATTTCCTATTTATCCTGTATATAGCTTCTTTTCTCTATATTTGCCTGTTTGCTATTTCCTCCATTAGATTGTAAGCTCTTTAAAGTAAGGGACTGTCTTTTGCCTCTTTTTGTATCTCCAATATTTTGCATGATGCTTGACACATAGTAGGCACTTATTAAATGTTTATTGAATTGAATTTCATGTGTAAAACTTCTTCTGTTTGGCTCATGAAAGCAGAGATAACAACAGCATATGGAGTCAAGGAAAAATTAGATTTTTTCCATAAGGCAACCCCCCCCCCCAAAAAAAATAAAATTTCCTAGGGATCATCTAGCCTAAAACTATCTTTTATATACTTAAGTGAAGGGACCTGCCCTAGATCACATGGCTAATAAGTATCACTGTTGGTGCTGGAACTCATTCATTCATTAATTCTTTTGATAAGCAAAATTAAGGACCAACTCCATTCTAGTCACTCTACTAGGCTCTAGTAACCCAATGATAAAAAGGAAACACACTCAGCCTTCAGGCTCATATTCTACTGGAAGTAAACATTCACCAGAGAAGCAAATACAAAATAGATCTTAAAACTACAGGGAATCTGTGATCTCATATACATACACAGAAACATACATACGTGCATGCATACACACACATACATACATACACACATATATATGATGATGGTGGTGATGGTGATGTCTAATGATGTTGTTCACAACCTAATCAGGCCTGCCTGCCCTGTGACACCCTTGCCCTGGTTCCCCTAAATATACCACAAAGGAGCCCCTAATATGCTCAGGACCTTCCCAGAATTCTCTTGACATTGTGGGGATAGCAATGGACTATGTGTGTTATCTTGTGATCATTCCTTTCTTATTTGTGGTGACTGAACTATCTTTTTTTGTTACTGGCATCAAATGCCTTTCCACCATTTCTCCATCAATTTCCAATTTGTAGTATGTTGCTGTATGCTCATGCTCAATATACAATTTTATTCCAAGTTATATGAACTGGACTTTGATGAGTTATGTCAATTGATGATAGGAGAAACCTCAATGTGCTATAAGGTTCATATCTAGCGCATTAAAATGAAACTCCGATTTATAAGCGGACCTCAAATTAATAGTTCCAGTTATAATAAACATTGCATATTTAATTAACTGTCATTTTGTTTGTCTTCTTTGACTTTAGCTAGGCTATTTGGGGATAATATGGAAGCCTTAGAGCTTATCAAAAAATGCTGTCCAAGTCTGAGCTGATGACACTGTGACTTTGATCTCTTTCCCTATGGTAGAGAGAAATATACGAGATCTTCCTACTAATTAGAGAGCTGACCCCAAGTCCCATAGAAGGTTGAAAGGGAACATCTGACATTTTAGATAATGATGAGTATAATGATTGATGGTTTTTATCTCTCTGAAAACCAAATGATTTCTCTAGAGTCTTTGTTTTATAAGATAGTGTGGCATAGTGAGGAGAGAGCTGACTGTGAATTCAGGAAGGCCGGGGGTCAGGTCCTGGCACAGTCATTAATAGCCATAACAGCTAGTCATATCATAATAGCAATCATAATAGTATAATCATAATAATAACACTAATTAATACTCACAATAGCTAGTAATGAATAATGATCAGTAATTAAATAATCATAATAGCTAGCACTTATCTAGTGCTTTAATATTTATAAAACAGTTTATAAATATTAACTCATTAGAGCCTCACAACAATTCTGGGAGAGAGGTGGTAATATTATGCCCATTTTACAGATGATGCAACTGAGGCTGAGTGACGACATGACTTGCCCAGGATCACACAGTTAGTAAATGTCAGAGGCACGATTTAAATGGAAGACTTCTAAACTCAAATTGCTTTCTATCCACTATACTTAGCTATCTACACATACTAGTTATATGACTCTAGCCAGGATAGTATTTATAAAGTGTTTAGCACAGTGTCTAACATATAGTAAGTGATTAATAAGTGCTCCTTCCTCCATCCTTTCCTTCCTTCCTTCCTTCCTTCCTTCCTTCCTTCCTTCCTTCCTTCCTTCCTTCCTTCTTTCCTTCCTTCCTTCCTCTCTCCCTCCTTCCCTCCTTCCTTCTTTTTTCCTTCCTTGGAAGTTGTCTGGCAGAGGGAACAAAGATAAGCAACTCTGTAAAGGAGTAAAAGGAGAGAATGTCTTCTATTAGATGAATGCTAGGGATTCAGTGTGTAGTTAGGCCCACTTTACCACTGTGCTGGTGTCCCTACAGAGTAATGAGTAAAACAGGTTCTAGAAGCCATACTTTGAATTGGTTGCCTACAAGGCACGGGCATTGTAGTCTTCTAGGAGACATCTAGGGGTGATGAAAGGCCTTAGGCCACATGTGACCCTTAGGGCTCATGTAACCCACTTCAGAATGGGTCTGCAGAAAAGACTGTCCCTCAGGCCATTGCTATCCCAGGGTGGGAATGGTTAGGGCCTCACTGACTTGATGGTTCTCTCAGTGAGCAGCTCTCTGTTTGCCAGTTCATCAGGCAGTCTCTGCTGAGCACCCACAATATACATGATGCTTCCCCAAAATATCTGTCATGGTATAATTCTTCCAGATTAGGCTGCTCTTTTATTTTTTTAATGCAATAATAACCATGTAAAGACAAAGACTTTGAAAGACTGAAGTTCTATGATCCATGCAACAACCAAGTATGATTCCAGAGGTCTGATGATGACCTGTGTTATCTACCCACTGACAGAGAGGTGACAGCCTGAAGAAGAAAATGAGACATAGAGTTTTGGATATTGTCAAGGTGAAGATTTGTTTGGCTTGACTATGAATACGAATTACAAGGTTTTTGGTCCTGCCCCTCCCACTTTTACATGGGAGAGCTGGGAGGGAGAAAGAAAATGAATGCTTGCTAATTAAAAAATAAAATAAAGAAGAACCTTAGGGGGAATCACATATTGCAAATCCCATCCATGTGACAAAAAGCAAGGGGAGCTTCTTACAAAGCCACATATTACAAAGTCAGGAGAGATCAGAAATTCAGACTCTCATCCTGGCTCAACTAGGAGCTTATTTACTGCCAAAGCAAAGATCAAAGGTCACCCCCCCTCCAGGGGGTGGAACAAGTTCTCCTTTATGCCAGGGTTTTTGGAAGTCTGAGTCCCACTGGAAGAAGGGAGGATGCAGGAAGCATGAAGGCATGGTTTCAGGCACTTCCAAGGGATGGGGGCCATTGTTATGTTGGCACCAAGCAAAAGAAGAATCTATGTCTCCAGCAGAGAAGAAACTGAAAAGTGACATTGGAAGCTTGGTAGGCTGGGGTTTGGAAGCCTCTCTATCCAGAAGGAAGACAATGCATTCAATCATCAGTATGACTGTAGTTCGATCCATCCATATAAGCAGCAAGTAAGAACTATCCCACATATTTGCAGATAAACAACTCCAGTCCCAACAGTTCCCATGAATAGAAGATGATTGGCCAGAAAATATTCTAATTTGGTGATACATCCACCCTCTACTACATAGATGTTGGAAGGGTGGCCCTGTTGACCACAGAGGACTACGACTGTCTTGCAACAGCTGTCTGTCAGGCACCTTGCAGCCCTCAGCTTCTGGAGACTGGATGCAGGTGCTGTGCTCCCAGTCTGCCGAACTGCTGCTGCCACAGCACCTGAAGTTCTGCTGTAATTCGTCCACTGAGTACGTTCTCTCCTTCGCTCTGGGCTGATCATAGTGCTCAGTCAGAGTCTGGTTCAGAGGCTGTTTTAGCTCCTCACTTAGCTTTTGGCAGTAAAGATGGCCAAGCACTCCAGCCACCAGCTCAATGAGGAAGATGCCAAGTAACAGGCAGAAATATGGGGAGAGGCAGCTCTTTTGCTCCCTGAGGACAGCACAGAATCCCAAGAAACCAGTCATCACCAGTGCTCCTGAAAAGATGAGGATGTAGGCAGATGTGACAAAGGGGCTGGAGGCCAGGACGCCGAGGCAGCCACTTTTTTCCACCAGGGTCCGGGTGCCCACAGCCAGTACAGCTGCTCCACCCACCCAGAAGAAGTTAAACACAAAGAGGAGATATTTTAGGTAGACTGTTAGCCAATCGTCTTGTTAGGCTTTGTTGAAACCGTTCATGGTGCTTCCAGGGGAGTTGGAGCTCGAGGCTCTCTGGTTGCAGAGATTCTCTAGGCTACTCTTTTCTATTAATCTTCAATTACTTGCCCTTGCTTCCATCTTCTCTATGCCTTTTTAAAAATTATGAACCTGACCTTGATAAACACCAAAAATACACATTTCCATATTTGAGAAAAAGTAAAAGAGAATTGTATATGAAACTCTGAATCTCTATTATTTATGGCTTGTTTTTTTTTTATTAAAGCACTTATAAAATTTAAGGCAATACTATGCATACTTACCTACTTATTTGTGTCCCCTTATCAACACCTGCACATTTTAAAAATATTTACTTGATACTTCTCTATACATATCTTTAAGAAAATGTATTTTAGGGTTTTTTTTTCTGCCGACATTGGTCTAATGACAGGACTCACATCTTCCTTGGCATGAAAACAATTTCTGTTGATATTGTTCAGAATTTTTGAGAGAGTCCCATCTATCTGGAGCCAGTTTCTTCAAAATACTAAGCCATTGGGGCCCTCTGCTTTCTATTCCTCTCAACATCTGTTCTTTCAGAATTGAGGATATGATAAACTGTGCCCAGATATTTCCTCCTTCTCTATGATGAACTCCAGGATGAAGCCGTCACTTGGCCATCAAGGTTTCTATCCTTTCAAATTCAGCATCCATTAAGAATGAAGCTGAAAGTAGCAATTCAGCTTGTCCTTTGCCACTTCTTCTTCCTTTAGAAGAATGAGGTTATCATTCTATTTAGATGTAACCTAACCCATAAGCATAGCAACTAGTCACCTTCCAGTGCCCCAGACTCCAAAATATCTCCCCTTCAAGTAAGTACAAGAACATTAGAAATTCCACCATTAGAGAATTATTGGGTGACCTTGGGAGGTAATGACTGCATAGATAATCTTGTTTTTCAGTCATTTTAGGCATGTCTGACTCTTTGTGGCCCCATTTGGGGTTTTCTTGGCTAAGATACTAGAGTGGTTTGCAATTTCCTTCTCCATCTCATTTTACAGATGAAAAATTGATGCAAACAGGGTTAAGTTACTTACCCAGGGTCACATAACTAGTATGTGTCTGAGAACAGATTTGAATTTAGGAAGAGTTTTCCTGACTCTAGGCCGGATACTTTATATACTGTGCCACCTAACTGTCCCACATAGATCATAGTGTCCTAGACACAGAGCTTGGAAGGAAACTTAGAGGTGCTAGTACATCCCCATTATTTTACAGATGAGTAATCTGAAGTCTTAAAAGGGTTGATAAGTTATTCCAAAGCCATACAGCTAGTAAATGGCAAAGCTAGGGTTTGATCCCAGGATCTTGGAGCTTATAAAAATGAGGGTTTTGCTTATGAATGGGTTGACATATCTATCAATTTTACTCATCCCAATAGGTTCTAAGGTGTCATAATTGCCAATATTTCCCATTTATTAGATCATCAAAGACTGAGGAAAACCCATAGCATCCGACATCAACCCTGTGCTTTAATAAAAGTTTTGGCAGTTATTTTTATTTAAAAGCGTATGACAAAACCAAGTCTGAAGATTGTATGAAATTCCCGTACTTAGCCACAAGATGGCAGGAGGCACCAATAGTGTGAAAATCTGGCAGCCCTTAGCTCTTTTTCCCCCCAAATCTGATTTCAACCAATGATGTTTAAATGAAGTTTTTGGTAAAGTCAGTCTTCCAAAATGTTCTTGGATTTGTCTTCATCTCTATGTTGAATGAAGCATGTACAAGGGAGTGTAGAATTTGGAGTTAGGACTGGAGTTATAATCCCAGCACTTATGATCTCTACAATCCTGAGCAAGTCACGTACACTCTCTGGGCCTCAGTTTCCTCACCTGTACAATGGAAGGGATTAGACTAAATGACTTTTATAGTTCTTTTCCGTTTGAAATTGATCCTAACCTTTCATGCTATCTACCTCCACAGAAAGAACCAATGGCATCTGAGTGTAGATTGAACCATACCATTTTCCACTTTATTTTTCATGGTTCATTTTTTTGTATGTGTTTTCTTTCACAACATGGTTAATATGGATATATGTTTTGCATGGTTGCACATATATAACTTCTGTCAAATTACTTCCTGTGTTAGGGAGGAAGGGGGGAAGAAAATAGAGAAAAAAGAACTCAAAATTAAAAAAAAGAATGTTAAAATGATTTTTGCATCCAGTTGGGAAAATAAGATATTGTTCAAAAAGAAATTGTTCCTATCAGCTGTGATCTCAGCCATCAGGGCAAATATTTTGACTTAAATTCAGGATTAGTACCATTGGGCCATTGACCTAGAACTGGAATGAATCTCAGAGGCTATAGAGTCCAAACTTTTCACTTTATAGTTGAGGAAACCAAGGCAAACAGCAGAGAAGACATTTTCCTCTAATGCCAAGGATCAGAGAATTCCTAGGAAGACAGAGAAGTTGACATTCTCTCTTCTGTCCCATGATGTCAGAATTCAGGGGAAGGAGAGAGCCGGTGTGGCCCAGTGGATATAGTACAGGGCTAGGATTCAGCAGGACCTCAGTTTGAATCTGACCTCAGACAATAGCTGTGTGACTCTGGGAAGGTGACTGACCTTGTTTGAGCCTCAACTTCTTCATTTGTAAAATGGGGATTATAATAACTCCTATCTCAGGTCATTCTAAGAGTCAAATGAGGTATTTACATAACTTTGCAAACCATGAAGTGCTATGTAAACAAGAGATTAGGTGGGGACATGGCACAGGGAAGGGTGCTGGGCAGTCGATTTATGAAGGCAGAAGCCTTAGCTTCCTTCATGGCTTTCTCTAGCTCATCAGTCACACCTTCTCTTTCACTTAATATTGTTCTCAATGGTGGTCCCAAACAATACAGCCTCCTGACCAATCACACTTCAAATTAAGTGGCCTGATAACCTGTCCATCCACTGCGATCTGCCAAGCCAATTCAGTAACCCAGGCTCCTACCAGTGCAATTTAAGACAAGGGACATTCTTTTGGGGCTCCTGCTCTCCTTCCCAAACATGGCTGGGAAGAGGCCCTCAAGACATCCTCCAACAGACCAGAAATAATGGCTATGTAATTCGACTTGGATCTCTACAGAATGATTTATGATCCAAATGTTCCTGGTTGAATTTTCCTAAAACAGTGATCCATGGAATCTCTAAGAGAGTGGACAAGCATGAAGTTCCTGATCCTTAGCAAACTGGCTGAAACACAGCTCCTCTCCTTTTTCTGGAATGTACGACCATGTCAACCCACATGGATCCTCTTCTCCACTAAGTTAATCTTAGTCAACTTCTAAGACTATATATATGCCAGAATTTTGACATTTAATAGCAAATATGAACTTTTCTATGGCCTTCAAAAGAAAACAATACAATTCGACAGAATCCATATTCACATATGGTCTGGGAAAGACATACTGAAGCCAGCTTCAGTTAGAAAGCACCAAATATCCATTTACAAACACTGAGTCACTTTAGAATTTTTTTTTTATATTTGTTTACAGAATCACCAAACCAGATCTGTAAGAGACTTTTGAGACCATGTAGTCCCTGCCCTCAAGGAGCTCACCTTCTACCAGAAGAAACAACCTATACCCATTAACTTATACCTACATGTGTAGGTGTACACATATATATGTGTATAAATACTACACACACATGCATATATATATATCTATATCTATCCATACATACAACATAAATAAAAGATTTTTGGTGGCTCAGAAAAGGTTGTATGGAGAAGATGTGGTGTTTTAAGTGGAGCCTTGAAAATCAATGAATGGTAAGAGGCAAAAGTGAGGCAGGATTGTATTCTAGGCACGGGAGACAACTGTGCAAAGACATGGAGACAGAGATGATGGATATGGAGAATGTCTGTCATGGTTTACTTTTACTTAGGATTCATGGAAGGGAGTAATGCATAATACCAGAAAGGTAGTCTGGAGCCAGATTGTTGAAGGCCATTGATATAAAATACAGGAGTTTACGTTTCATTCTAGGAGAAATAGTAAGCCACTGGAACTTCTTGAGCAGGGGAATGACAGAGTCAGAATCACGATTAGGGATGTCACTTTGGCAGTTGTCAAAGGATGGAGGATAAACTGGAATAGGGAGGGGTGAGACTTAAGGCAGTAAGGCCAATTAGGAATCCCTGAAAAGTGGTGATGATGGTTTAAACTAGGATGCAAGGATATGAATAGAGGTGAGAGGACCGATGGATGTGGGAAATTTTGTAGTCATCTAATCTGGACAACTGAATGACTATTTGAGGGTAGCAGGCAAGAATGATGAATATCTCTCTCCTGAACATTTTAAAAGTATATGCTGTCAAGGTTTTGGGGCTACCAAAATATTTAAATTGGATTTTGCCATCAGAAATGTTCATTAGAGGTCATAGAAATGGCTCTCTAAATTAACCAGTTGACAAGCCAGCTCATGAACACAGAGTTCATACTTTTGAAAAGTTTGTTTTCTTGGGAAACATGAAACACAAATTCCAGAGAAAAATGTCACCATTGCTGGGTACTCCCAAGTTTCCTGGGTACATAAACATCTCTGTGCCTGACCCTTCTCACCTCTGCCTCATAGAGAGCCTGCATTCCCTTCACAACACAGTCCACCTTCTACACAGCCTTTACTGATCTCGTCAGCCTCTTCTGCAATCTGCTCTCTCTCAGTAACATCTATTTGGCCATTGAAAGATAGTTGTCTTTTCTCTTTCCTATTTATTCTGCATGTGTTTATTCTATATGTACTTATACATGCAAATGCTGTCTCCCCTGATAGAAGTTTGAGGGTAGAGGTTATCTCTGTATCTTTAGAAGCTGCTACACACTAAGTACTAGATGGCTACCCTGCGGGCACCTAGATAGGAGTGGGCGGAGCTCTAGGCCTGGGCTTAGGACATCTGAGCAGGAGCAGGAGAAGCAGCAGCAGCAACAGCAATAACAGTAGCAGCAATAGTAACAGTAGCAGCAGCAGCAGCAGTAGCAGTAGTAGTAGCAGTAGTAGTAGTAGTAGTAGTAGTAGTAGTAGTAGTAGTAGTAGTAGTAGTAGCAGTAGCAGTAGTAGTAGCAGTAGTAGTAGTAGCAGTAGCAGTAGTAGTAGCAGTAGTAGTAGTAGTAGCAGCAGCAGCAGTAGTAGTAGTAGTCATGGCAGCAGTAGCAGCAGCCACACCTGGGTAAAACTGTCTGGGCAAACGGTCTCAAACCCGTAGATGAGGTGGGGATGTCGGCCCCAAGCACATGAAGACTTTCCCTAGTGAAATGGGTGGATGAGAACAATTCCCTGAATCCTGGGCTCTCACCAGTTGTCCTGACTTGTGTCATGCCGCTGGACTTCAGTGACTCTGGAAGAGAGAGTGAGGCTGATGACTTTACCTAATTCACTCAAATCCACTTCTCATGCAAATTAAGACCTCTCAGTCCTCTTTGAAATCAAATGATGAATAACAGCATATGGCTCACCAAAGTGCCTTGGCAATGGAAATCAGCCTGACAGATTATGGAATATTAGGGCTCCTCCTTGTAAGCCTGTATAGCCTGGGAGATGAGGCTCTGGGAAGGTTCCTCAGTGCATGTCTCCCAATGAGTCTCCCATGGCCTTCCTACATGGCCTTGCCTGTTCCCCATCACTCTGCCTGCAGTTCTGCTCCAGTCCCAGCAGATGGCAGCAGTCACCTTCAACTGCTGTGCTCCTGGTCCATATCGTGCAAAGGGACGCTTGTACTCTACTCCGATATAGGAGCTGGCAGGGTGCTGAGGTGGATAAAATGCTGAATTTGGAGTTAGGTAGATATGAGTTCAAATCCTGCTCAGACATTTTCTAGCTGTGACACTCAGGGCCAGTCATTTAAATTCTCTGAGCCTCTGTTTCATCATCTGCAAGATGGGCACAATAGCCCTCATTCACAGGGTTTTTATGAGTTCAAATGAGATAACATGTGTAAAACACCTTGCAAACCTTAAAGCGCTATGTAAATGTTATTATGTGATGATGATGATGAAGATGACGTCGACCATGTCTTTGGGCCAGTATCTGGCATCCTAGAAGATAAACTTCAAAACAATAAGACAAGGCAGAAGAGCAGCCTTTGGAAGCTGGCAGCCCTGGGCTCTCATCTTACCTCGATACTTATTGGCTGTGTGATCATGGCTAAATCCTTTCTAGCCACTTCCCTAAGCTAAAGAGTTAATAAGGAGAGGGGCCCTTTGGAACCCCTCCCCTGGAGGAAATCAGGGATCTTTAATGCACCTTGAGATCCCAGCCTTTTTCTGTCCCTATACCCTTGCTTTTCTGTAAACTTTCCTGATCCCTTCCTTGATATGAGTTGAAACTAATTCTAGAGTTTGCTATGCATATGCATGCAAGAAATTAAAGAGATTAATTTCAATATTCTTCTCTAATTGTTCCCTATACCCTGAGCTTCTTGTGCCCTCTCCAGTACAAGCCTCCCAAACTGGGAGCCCCTGATTCAGTCTAATGCCCTTATTTTACAGATGAGAACTCAAGACCAAAGGGGAGGAGGGGTTTGTCCTTAGCCATAGTCTTCCTCTTTTTCCTGTGTCAGCTTCATGAAGTTTACAATATAGTAACGGGATAAGGAGCCACTGGGCAGCTACGTGGCTGCGGGGCCTGACATCAGGAAGACTCATCTTAAGTACACTTCAGTATCTTTGTGTAACACAC
>NW_027185797.1:33621530-33641710 GCF_028583685.1 Petaurus breviceps papuanus
TTCCTTCCTTCCTTCCTTCCTTCCTTCCTTCCTTCCTTCCTTCCCCCTTCCTTCCTTCTTTCCTTTCCTTATTTCATTTTTATATTTAATATTTTCAAGTGATTAAACTCCTTTGACCAATGTGAGTGCTTTGTCCCTTACATAGGCACAATGGATAGAGCACTGAACCTGGAGTTAGGAAGACCTGACTTTCCTCAGACACTTATTAGCTATGTGACTCTGGGCAGGTCACTTATCCTGTTTGCCTCAGTTTCTCCATCTGTAAACTGAAGATAACAATAACACCTACTTCTCAGGGTTCTTGTGAGAATCTAATGAAATGATATTTTAAAGTGCTTTGTAAACATCAAGGCACTATTTAAATGCTAGTTATAATTATCACCATCTTGGAGAGTTGCCTGGCATAGTGGAAGGTCAGGTTACTCGCCCAGGCTCCAACCTCTTCAGACCCATCTGTGTCAGAGACAGGACCTGACCTTGGGCTTGATCACGAGGCCATGGTCACGCCTCTCTGCAGCCTCCTGGAATATCCAATATTTGATGGTAAGTTTGACAAAGGAAAGTCACAAAGCCCAATGTAGCAGGGGGTCTTGTGGAGGATCCTTAAGGAAGCTTCCCTTGGCATGTCTGTGTCAGAATTTAAAGGATGGGGGGAGTTCAGCAGGTAACAAACTTCTGTGACTCAGTGGGGCAACTCTGGGAAGCTGCCTAAGACAGAAGTGAAGGGACTTGGCCAAAGTGTCTGAGGTGGGGTTCAGAGCAAGCTCC
Source organism: Petaurus breviceps papuanus (assembly GCF_028583685.1). Taxonomy (NCBI): domain Eukaryota; kingdom Metazoa; phylum Chordata; class Mammalia; order Diprotodontia; family Petauridae; genus Petaurus; species Petaurus breviceps. The sequence continues at coordinate 33,622,299 of NW_027185797.1, forward strand.
ATAATCTACCCACTACACAAGTTCATGGTCTCTGTTACTATTATTATTAAAATGAAAATTATTATTTAAATGAACATTAATAGCAGCAGAGACTGCATGGCTTAGTGGACTGAGAATTATCTGAACCTATGATTTCATTGGTCTAAAGGACCTGCTTGGTATCTCCCTTTACCAAGGTAGGGTCTCACATTCTATGTATGTTCTAGGCTTGGAGCTCCACCAACAGCTTTGAGCAGTGACTGGCTTGCCCAGCATCATGGAGCCAGTATGCAGCTTTGTTCTTCCTGGGTCAGAGGTCAGCTTTCTTCTGTCCATGCAACCACATTGCCTTTTTCTGAGTGATACTATTATATTAATAAAGACTAGGTGATTATCAATTCTAGTTAATTACATAACAGACACTTTTTGTATCAATTAACTGAGCATTTAAGAAAACTTCATGTTTTTTCCTTGGTAAATGGGTGGCTCCTTGGATCATTCCTCCCAGCATACTCCCGAGCTCCAGGCTGGTTGGAGATGACGCTGCAGCCACAAGGTGTCAGCATAACCTCACTTCCCACCAGCTCACCATTTTCTCCATCTCCCATGAGATTTATCCTTAGTAACTTTTCCTTAGAACCTCCAATCAATTTCCCATTAGCTAGAGGGTCACAGATTTTGAGATGCCTGAGGCCATCCAGCCTAAGCTCCCTTTTCCAGAGGAGACATCCGAGGCCCAGCGAGGGGCAGTGCCCTGCTCATTCTGAGCAGGTGGGGCTTTGAGTCCAGATCCAAAGCACACAATGCCCTGACACCCCTGACATTCTTGAACAGAAAACCTTGATCTACTGGACGATTCACATTTCCCATTGACAGAAGAAGAGGAGGCTGCAGTGGCTGGTCAGGCTGTCTCTGCAGTCAGCTTCCTGAATGCTACAAATTCCTCTAACTCATCATCATGGCACTGAATCCAGCATAGGAAAGGTCCTAATTGCTTTAAGGATAAAACCAAAGCTCCTCAGTTCGCCTCCATCCACTGCCTACATATGTTGACTGGCTTACTGGATTTTTTTTTTTTACCCAAACACTCTATTTCAGCCAAATTGGCCAAGTCATTGTTCTGCATATACTACAACCCACCTCCCACCTCCATGCTTTTGCATAGGTGCTCCTCACCCCACACCCACCTTCTAGAATCCTTACCTTCCTTTAAAGCATAATTCAGATACCACCTACTGTGGAGAGTAGGGCACCCTCTCCCCACCTCCAGCTGTTAGCACTTGTGGTCTACAGAGAGTTCCTGCTCATCTCCCTCCACTCAGAAAGCATAAGAAATTAGCTTTAAAAGTGAATAGTTTTAAAGCTAACTCTTGCCCTTAGGGCCATGCTTTGTCACTAACTTTGGTGGCTCCTGGTTGGTCCTATATTGTGTTTGAGAAAGGACCTTTGAATTAGAAACTGTCAAGTTCTGGCCACCCTATACTAGTCCCAGGTGCAAGATAGGCTCAATTCTGCCCAACCTGGGCTGGGGGGAACTAGAAACAAGTTCAGCTGATAAAAACCAAATAAGCGGGACTAGGCAGTCTGGTCTCCCAGTTCCCCATTCACCAATACAAATCTCAACTGGTGGATCCTGGCATCCTAAATCTAGAATGGAAACAGAACTGAGCCCCTCTGATGTAACCCCCTCATTTTAAAGATGAGGAAAGAAACTCAGAACAGGTAAGTGACCTACCTTAGGTCCTACACACAGGAATGATCAGAGTCATGGTTTGAATTCAGGCTTTTTTTTAAACTCTAGCACCAATATCCCCCCACCGCCCATTGTACTATCATCTCGTGACTTAACTCTGTCTATGCTCCTGTCTCTGATCCAGTAGATAAGCACTGGGGAACTGCTTGAGTCACAGAGAGGTTATCAGTTAACTGGACAATCACCAATGACTTGCTTAGGTTATGTATAGTAAATGCCAGAGGGAAAACTTCAGTCCAAGTTTCTCTAACATGAAGCTAAGTTAGTGGCCTTTACATCTTCTCAAGTATCATAAGAGGCTTATCAGCTAGGAAAAGCAATACACTTTTCTGGAAGGGGCAAAGGTTTGACAATGAGGACATTAGGCATGCAGTCCTTTTTCTCACCAAGGAGACCCATACTGACCAATGTGATTGCTTTTCCTTGCCAGGAAGCTGAAGATGGAGAAAAGAATCATTCACGAGAAGATGGGAAATCCACCAACTGCTTGAACGCTGGGTTTCTCTATCCTGGCAATGGCTTTTGGGATCCATTACATGCTTTCTTTCCAAGTTAAATATTTATTTCCATAAGCCTGGGTCTTAACTGGAAACAAAAGTTCAGATGCTCTCGGTGAACACTTCTGGTAATCTCCCACCAGAAAAAGGAAGTTGTGGTTATCAGGCAGGGCACCTTGGCGTCCCCACAAGTTTGCCAGCTGTCTGTCTGTCGGGGTGGGCTGTTGCACCACAGGAGAGTGGGTGTGGGAGTGCTGCTGGCACAAGTTCTTGGAACCCCGGCTCCAAGCAAGCATAGAGGAGAAAAGTGAAATCCTCTTACGTGATGGGCTGGCCAGCTACAGCCCCAGACCTCCCTGGCACCAGCAGATGTCACTGCTGTATGTAAAATAAACCTCTATGCACACCATTCCTAAAGGCTTATTGAGAGCACCCATCATAGATTCATACTGTGCTAAATGTTTGGTGTGGAAACAAATGAACTTGCTATAATTCATGGTCCACAAATGACTTGATCATCTTCAAGGGATCTGACATGTATCCATGAAGTACCTGCTATGTGCAAGATGGTGTGTGTGTGTATATGTGTATGAGTCTGTGTGTGAGTGTGTGTGAGTATGTATGTATGTGTGTGTGAGTGTGTGTATGTGTATGAGTGTGTATGTGAGTGTGTGTGTATGTGTGTGAGTGTGTGTTAGTATATATGAGTGTATGTGAGTGTGTATGTGTGTGTGAGTGAGTGTGTGTATGTGTGTGTGTGTGTGTGTGTTGGAATGCAAAACCAAAAATACAGGATCATTGAGAGGTAGGGTGGTATAGTAGGTAGGGCAACAGCAGCTAGTATTTATGTATGTGCCCACCCCATGCCAAGTGCTTTAGAAATATGATCTATTTGATCCTCACAACAACCCTGGGAGGTAGGTGGTTATAATCTTCATTTTTATGGATGAGGAAACTGAGTCAAATAGAGGTTAAAGTGATTTGCCCAGGGTCACACAGCTAGCAAATATCTGAATCTAGATTTGAACTCAGATCTTCCTGACCCCAGGCTCAGGGTACTATCCACGGCACCACCTAGCTGTATATAACTTACTTTGATGGAAGGAAGACCTGATTTTTGACACATGCTGCCTCTGAAATGCTAGGCAAGTCACTCAACCTCTCAGTGTTCCAGGCAACTCTCCAAGATAGCCTGTAGAGAAAGTATAGACCTGCTTTGGAAGAGGAAGTCTCTCCACTGACATTTCCCCATACAAATGAAATCACCAGTCCAAGCCCTTCTCCAATACATCTTAGATCTGTAAAGGCAGGGATCTCAAAGGTCATCAAGTTCAACCCTGCTTCTGTTCTCAGAAAAGGAGACTGAAAGTCAGGAGGGGAAATGGACTATTTAAGGTCACACAGGCAGGCTCATAGATGAGAGCTGGAACAGCCCTTCAGGGCCATTTCCTCCTACAGCCTCACCTTATGGATTAAGACATGGAGTCCCAGAGAGGCTGTGATTTGCTCAAACCCACAGAGGTAGGAGAGCGTCAGAGGTGAGGTACGAACCCACTTTCTCTGCTTCTAGTTCCAGGGATCTTTCAGATGCACTGTGCTCCTTTGTAGTAAGTGATTTTAACCATTGAAGGAGGCTCAGGATTCTTAACCCTGGCCTCCAAGGAGGAAGGGAGACTGAATGAATGTGGAGTTGGGGGAAGAGCCGGCAGATCAGTTTATCTTGAACATAGAAATAATGAAGGAGAGAAGCATGAAATGAGCTGGAAAGATAGAATCAAGTCAGACTGACTTTCAGTGTCAGAGGAGTATATAAATATTTTGTTCTAGAGGCAATAGGGAGTCGTTGAAACTTCTTGAGCAGGGAAGTAACACTATCAGGAAAAGTATCCACATGCACTGCTGTAATTTAAGGCTGCTTGTTTCTTTCCAATTGGTGCCTGCATGCTCTAGCAGGCATTATTTCCTGAAGGAGGGATATGAGGATCCATCCCTTTCCCTTCACAGCCAGTAAGTCAGGAGCCTTGAAGCCAAGGGCACCAGATGCTTGCTTATTCAACCTCGTCAAATAAATGTGCATACTGAAGACCTGCAAGTACCGAGGACTTGGAAGGCAAGAGAGTAGCAGGGGGTCAGTTCAGAATTTTTTTCTTAAATGCCTATTATTTGCCAGGCACTGTGCTAAACCCTGGGGTGTTAGGAAGGACAAGACACAGCATCTGCCCTTGAGCAGCTCGTGTGTCAAAGGAGGAGGCGACAGGCCAATCCCTTTGGGTGAATGGAAGGCAATGCCAGAGGGAGGGGACCGGCCACTGGTGGAGCAGAGGAGATGCCTTCTGAAGAAGGTGGGATTCCAGCTGAGCAGAATGGCCAGAGCCAGTGACAAGTCAGATCTGGAGATGTCTGAGGAAGGGTAAGTGGGCCAGGGTAGCTCCACCAGAGAACGCACAGAGCGGGGTAAAGGGAGAGGGGCAGGAAAAGTAGGAAGGGGCCGTACTGTGCAGAGCTGGAAATGCCAGAGGATCTGGCTCAGCCCCTGGCTCAGAGTAGGTGCTTTCTAAATGCTCATTGACTGACTGACTGACTGACTAGAGGCAAGGAGACCTGTATTAAAATCTCACCTCAAGGGCAGCTAGGTGGAGCAGTGAATAGAGCACCGGTCCTGGAGTCAGGAGGACCTGAGTTCAAATCTGGATTCAGACACTTAACACTTACTCTCTGTGTGACCTTGGGCAAGTCACTTAATCCCAACTGCCCTGCCTTCCCCCCTGCAAAACTAAAAAAAATTCTCACCTTAGACTCTTAGCTGTGCGAGGCTGGCCAAGGCATCCCAACTTCAATGGGCTTTGTTTTCATCTGAAAACATGATGCTTGGACTCAGTGACCCCAACTAACACTTTTGACTCAAAATCGATGATCGCAGACATATGGTCTTGGGAGGGCACTTTTCTAGTGCAATGCACATACTCAAGCACATTTAAAGTGACTTTCACAATCACACGATTTTTTTCATCAGGAACTTTAACACATTTCTGCAAAGGGGAAGGAATTTCATGAGCTTGGGATACATGCTCTCACCTCAGCCTATTCTCTTTTATGGCCACTAAAAAACTGGAAAGGGAACAGTGTGTGTGTGTGTGTGTGTGCATGTGTGCACGTGTGTATGTGCACATGCATGTGTTTATGTGTTTGTGTGTGTGAGAGAGAGAGATACAGAGACACGGATTATTCCTCTGACTGCTAAGAAGAATGCAGAGAGAGCCATAGAGAACCATAATCTGGGAGCACAAGCGTCTTAAAAACAAAACCACCTTCCCATCGTGGTTCTCTGTTGGATCTACCTGGTCCTTTTGAAAGGCTTATTATAGAGGGAGCCAAGTTAGCTCCTTTCTGTGGTGGCCCCGGACTTCCTGATGGTGTCATGGTTCACTGTGGAGTCTTTGCTGCCCATCAGGCAATGGAAGTTACTTTGCCTTTGTCTGACTTGAATCCAATGCTTTCCTCTCCAAGGAAGGAGGGCACTATCATGGTTGGCTACACACAGAAAGAAAGAATAACCTCCTAACAATCTGTTTCTAAAGAGATGGGAATTCAAACTGGGATTCTGGCAGGTGCGCTCTCTAGAATAACTCCAGAATCCTAGAGAGGGAGGGGACCTCAAGGGCCTTTAGTCTAACCACCACCTGAACAATGACCTCCTTTACCTCATATTTGACAATGGGCATCCAGCTTTTGCTTAAAGACCAGAGAGGAGACATGATGCGATGGAAAGAACATTGGATTTATAGTACATAGGTTCAAATCTGTCTCTGCCACTAACTACCTGTGTGACCTTGGTCAAGTCCCTTCACTTCTCTGGACCTTTAATTCTTCTGCAAAAGGAAGAAGTTTGGCTGGATTGCCTATGTGGATATTTCTTTGATCTATTGAATTCTAATTCTTTGATCCATTGAACCTCCAGTGGAAGGAAATTGATTACCACTTTGTGGTGTATCTCTATTAGGAAGGTTTTCCTTACAGGAAGCCCAAATCTTCCTCTGTCACCAATGGTTCTGCTCCCTAAGCTCAAGAAGGACAAGTCTAATGCCTCTTTCATGGGATAGTGCTTCACATATTTGGAGACAGCTATCATGTCCCTCCCAAATCCCCTTTTTTAGGCTAAATGCCCCCTATTCCTTCAGCCAGTCCTTATCAGAAATGAGGGGGTTATCTCCAGTCATCCTGATCTATATGTGGCCATTCGAGCAATATGATTCCAGAGGAGAAAGTGAGGCTGGTGACCTTGCACAACCCTCCCTCACTTAAATCCAATTCACTTGCAAGTAATGGCATCACCTTCCTGATGCCATGTTCTTCTTCAAGAATGAAAGACAAACCATAACAACAATCAGGAATGAGCCTGAGATCCTTAGCCATTTCAGTCCCCTTCCTTTGAACTCTCTCTAGCTTATCAATGTCCTCCTTAAAACAGGGTAAACAGGACTCAGCATAATACTCAACATGAGCATGACCATATGCTGTTTTCCCCCCAGTTTGGAACACTATTCCTCACCCTCTATTCTCTAAACATCTCCTTCATCCACAGTCTCTCCAATTGATTTGACGTCCACCCGAGATACCATGCCCTGGGAGTTACAACACTTCTATTTCTGGAACTTCTGCCCTGGGGCCCCTCCAGGTGCTGCCTCATTAGATCCCCACTTCCAGAAAGCTTCAGCTGTATTTCACTCCCTATCCTGGCAATCTTCTCCACAGCTTCTCCACCATATCACTGCCCACACCAGGGACCACGTGCTCATGTTCTCAACCTTCCATTTATAGAACTTCCACCGGGGGGGGGGGCACTTTCTTTTCCCCTTCCCCCAAGTTCTAGAAGCATGTTCAGTTCACTTCTGTCATCAGTCTTGGAAGGAGTGTTCCAATCTACTCCTCCATGACTTTCTTGACCATTACTATGATTTTCAGGAGGAAAGTGCCCTTCCCTGGCACCTCTTTTCTTTATAAAGGCTTCCCTGGTTAGAATGCAAATTCATTGAGGTCAGGATCTTTGCTTTTGTATTTGTACTCTAAGTTCTTGGAACCCAGTAATAAATGTGTTCTCTCCCTCCCCTGCCCCAGTCTGGGATCACATTAGCTTTCCTTTTTATTTCCTTTTATTGATGTCCCTTTTTATATCAGTCATTTCTGCAGGGGGAAAACCCTTAATACACTCTTCCAGACTGGTAAAAGAGAACAATGAAGGAAAACATCTTAAAATCTATGTTCATAGACAGTCAGTGCATTAGATTGATGGAGTTATTCTTTGTCACTTTCACTTTTACGGCTGACTTTTCATTGGATACAGTACCGCTGTTAAAATGCTCTCCATTCAACCAGTTTTTGAAATTCAGCTCCCTGGTGAGTAAGCTGCCAGGACAGACACAGAGGGGCAGGGCTTAACAGAAGCGTGGTTGAGTTCTAGGGTGTGGAGTAAGATGATCATTCCTGACACTGGAAAAGTATAGAATTATACAAAGTACTTTCCCAAATATTAAACTATTCAGTAAAAGAAGAGGTGTTTGTGACTTTCTACAAAAGGCCTGCTGATCATCAACCTTCAATTTACACGAACACTCCTTAAACCTTTATTTATAAGTAAGGCATGTAGTAGGCATCCCTAGACCAAGCAAACAGTTTTCTAATGCCAATGTTCTTCTAAGGGTGTGATAAGGCCATTGATCATTCAATATGGCAGTCTCCAACGATTCACAATTGGGGGTGACCCAAAGGAAAGGCCAAAGGCATATGGTGGGGATAAGCAGGCTCTATAATGTTGTCCATGGCACCTTCCTTGTAAGAAGTGGCATAGAGAAGAACATCTAGGAGATGCCTGATTGGAAAAGGCAGTGGGCTGACTATACAGGAGAAATGAAGATGATCAGAGGGACAGCTTGCAGGCTGTCATGGCGTCAAGTAGAAGACGTAAGGGAAGGTCTCTGCTACACTAAGCATTTATTAAAAACTTGCCATGTGCCAGGCACTGTGACAAAGACTAGGATACAAAGAAAGAAAAAAAGTTCCTTTCATCAAAGAAACTTGACCAAGTGTGGGGTGGATATGAGAGAAGTCATTGATAAGTTGCAGTCTTCCAGGAAAACAATATTTACATCTATTTTTTAAAGATAGATTACTTTAAGTAAGGTGGTACAGTGGATAAAGGCTTAGATTTGGAGTTAGGAAAATTCACCTTCCTGAGTTCAAATCTAGCCTTAGACTGTGTGACACACACTAGCTGTGTGACCCTGGGTAAGTCACTTAATCCTGTTTGCTTCAATTCCTCATCTGTAAAATGAGCTGGAGAAGGAAATGGCAAACCCCTCCAGCATCTTTGCCAAGAAAACCCCAAACAGCATCATGGAGAGTCAGACATGGCTGAAAAACAAATGAACAAACAAAACCATATACACGGAACTGAGCATATTAACACAAAACACTCTTCCTTAAGGCGTTTATATGCTAGTGGAGAGATAACACTGTTCTTCACTTATTAGCTCGGGAACCACGGGTCAATTACTGTATTTCTGTAAGTCTTGGTTTCCTCATCTGCCAAATGGGGAGTTTGCCTCTAAGGTCACTTCTAGCCTGTCAATTGTTCTCTGTACACAGACAAGTATAATATGAGGCAGTAGCTCAGAGTCCAGAAAAGCTGGGCTTGAATCTTGCCTCAGATCATTAATAAGTATATGATCTCATGGCAAATCTGATGAGAGCAGCATAGACTAAGAGCAAAAAGGGACCTTAGAGACCATCAGATCTAATCTCAGTTTCCTCATCTGTAAAATGGGGATAATGCTGGTCCCTAGCTGTCAGGGTTGTGAGGATTACATCTGCAAAGCTCCTTGCAAACCTTAAAGTGCTACATAACTGTGATCTGTGGTTATTCTCCATTACTTCCTTAGTTCTTTCTCCTTTAATCACTTCACATAGTCTTGTGCCTTGGTTTGCCTAAGACCAAAGATTTCAAATTTAAGTTTCTTTCCCTATTCAATTTAATTAAGTTCAACAAATATTTATTAAGTGCTTACTATGCATACATCACACAGTTCAAGTGACTGCACTGGGCCATGGGCACATGAAGACAAATAAAACCAAGACAGAATTCCTGCACTTAAGGAGCTTCCATTCTACTGAGGACATTTGTGTGTCCGAGAGTAACTGTTGCACCAGCACAATGGACAAGGAAAGAAGTGTTCACAGCTGTGGCAATAAAGAAAGCTTCTTGAAGAGGCAGCTGTGAGGCTGAGACTTGAAGGGAGACTGGGTTTCTCTAGAGGTGGAGGGTAGAAGCCTGATGCAGTCTTCTCCTGATCACCAAGGGAGTGATTTTCTCATTTCATTTTTGCCACTGAAGGTGGCCATAATGTCTCCCAGCTCATCATTGAAGGCTCCCCTATTTCCAGCTTGTGGACGTATGAATTGGGGAACCTAGAGAAAACTTGAGAGGGCATCTTATAAAGGCCTCCTCTCAGCTGCTTCTGGCATCTCCTGAATCAGCCTCAGCCCCTATTATGGCAACAAGCACAGTAAAGCTAACCTTTCTCAGTGAGCTCCGCTCAAGCAAACACACAGACTGCTTATTCCGTGTCCCACTTTTCCTTTGGAACTCACATGGAGGCTGACTTGCTGACATTTCAGGCACCGCTTGGGAGGAAGCATTTCTTAGAGAAGCTGTAATCCCTCACAGGGAGCAACCTTGCCCAATTTAGACCTGGTACATTAAGTTTGCCTTCCGAGGGTGAGAACAGGCGACCTCTTCTAAATTGGAAATGTCTAGGGAGTGATGCTCGGCAAACAGGCAAACCTGCCTTAGGAATTTCAGGCATTTCCTGTTTGGGGGGCTGCATGGCATACTCAGGAAAGGCCTGCTTTGGTTGAAAAATCACTTTGGTTTATAAAGGACTTCTCAGCTTCTCAAATGGCTCATCCTGAAAGCTAGTGGCATTAAGGAAATTTAAAGAAAAGATTTTAGGTGGTGAATAAAGGTACAGGATTCCCAGAACTAAAGGATCTGCGATTTACTTTTGGTCAAAAATCTATCAAGAAAGGGAGTGTAAACATGGGAGTGATTAGAGGGTCAGCCAAGAAGCCCCGTGTTCAAACCCTTTCTCTGACACATAGACCCTGGGTAAGTGACAACCTCTTGGTTCCCTTTTTAAGACTCTAAATTACAGAAGGAGTTGGTGGAAGCTGTTTCCACTTTGGGAGTGTCCTCTACTGGTGAAATCACAGTCCCAGATACCCCCTCCCTGCCCAGTCTTCTGATATTGAGCAGGCATGCACACTCACATGTATGCTTGCACCTGGACTCACAAATGTACAACAGCAGGAACATTTGTCAGGGGTTATCCACAGGTGGTTAAGAGGAAAAATGAAAGAACAAACATTTGTTAAGCACCTATTATGTGCCTTACAAATATTGTCTTATTTGATGCTCATAACAGCCCTGGGAGGTAGGTGCCATTTTGAGCCCCACTTTACAGTTGAGGAAACTGATGCAGGCAGAAGTTAAAGTAACTAGCCCAGGGTCACACAGCTAGTAAGTATTTAAAATTGACTGTCCCCTTTGGTGGAGTGTGATTTGAGGTAGTACAAGGCTGCGTGACCCCAAATAACTCCCTTCTCCTCACCATGCCTGTTGGATGAGTGCCTTGCATTCATCTCTTTCTGCCTTTCTTTTGGGTTAAGGCATTTCTCTCCCCTTTCCCAGTCTTTAAAACTTGACCTCAGTGCCCAACACATAGCCATTAAAATACCCCCTTTTTCTTGCTTAAATATTTCTGGGCCCTACTTTTTCCAACCTGGACATCTTCCTTCTTCTTGGCACCAGATTCTGTTTCCTAAGTGACCCAGAGCTCTTAGGATTTTCTTGAGGGCAGGGATGCTTTCATTTCCATGTTTATGTCACCAGTGTCTGGCACAGAGTAGGTAAAAAGGTGCTTAATACATGGCTGAGTTTGTGTAGAAGATTTCAGAGCAGAGATTTTATATATATATGATCCTTGGGAAACCCTGTTGAATAGTTGATGGTACACTGGTTTCAAAGATATGGATTCAAATCCTTCCTCATATACTTATTAGATGTATGACCTGGGGAGTGTCAGGATCTCTCAGCCTCAGTTTCTTAATGTGTAAAATGGGGATAATACTAGAATCCACATCACAGAACTGTGAAGATTCAATGAGACAATAAGTGTCTAGTGCTTTGCAAACCTTTTATGTGAATTCTAGTTACTATAACATGATATCTACAGTGCCTGGTAAGTGAAAAGTCATGTGAATTCTATTGTCAAGTTCATGTTTGACTGGAAAAGGAGTTGGGTCAATCATGAGAGCTAGCCTGGGAACACCCCCCCCCCCCACTCACTCTCACTCTCTATAGATATATAGAGATATATGTATGTGTGTGTGTGTGTGTGTGTGTGTATGTGACACTCTCAAAGACTCTCTCAAGAACTTTTGGATTGTGTGACAAGAGAGACACTGTCACAGGAATGCTCGGCATGGTGAGCCCATATCAGAGAAGGTGCTGTGCTCCTAAGCAAAGCAGAATTGAGGTAACTCAAAAGAAAGGTGAGATGCCCAGATTTAGAGAATCCTCCCCAAATGTTCCCATGGACTCTTTGTGCCCGACCTGCAGGAGAGCTTTCCAATCTCATACTGGTTTGATCAACCAAAGTCAAAGACACTGAAACTTGACTTTGTCATAATGATGTCATTTTGTTCCTCTCCAAGGACAACAACCAAGCAACAAAATATGTATATGTATGTTTATAATTTGCATATGTACAAATATCTGTGTGTATATATACATGTGTGTACATACATATGTACATACATGCATACATGCACAAATACATATGCTATTAGGAATTCTTGAACCTACCTGGGAATTAACATGAAGGCCTCAGCATAGTCTTGTTTAATATGAAAGGGAAATTTTCCAATGTTTGTGGTTCTTTGAGCTTCACTCAGTTAATAATTGTGATCACTGCTAAATAATATTAATAAGCTATCAAATCCTAGTCTGCAGAAACAAAGACAGTTAATGGTTGCTGAATTTGTCTCATACGAGGGACTCCTAACAATGTTTGAGGCCATAGCTGGGGCCAAGACTGGGGCCATTATCTTTCTATTGATTGTGAAGCCATGTAGTAGTGCAGAAAGAATGCTGAGTTTGGAGTCAGAGGACCAAGGCTGGAATTCCTGCTTTGTCACTTACTGTCCATGTGACCTCAACCATTGGGGGCCTCAATTTTCCCTTCTGTAAAATGAGTCTACAGGATACAATTATCTTCAAGGTCCTTCTGATTCTGTCTGCCATCTTTGCTTGACAGAGTGGGGATAAGGTTCGACTTCTTGAGAAGAACTTCCTTTCTTCTTTGAAAAAGAATCTTAAATAATATGCTTAATAAATAGTTGGGGAATGTGACTAAGAAGATAATGTTGTGGGTGAGCCTGGAGACAATTACTTGCCAACTCAGCCTATTTTAATCCATTTTCAACCTGTCTGAGTTAGGTATTTTGGAATATGCCTATCTCAACAAGTCCTGAAATTCCGTGGCTTAGAAATATTGGTGGATAACACAGCCACACATTCTTTTCAATTTGATTTGATTAATTTGCATTTATTGAGCCTTTCTAAGCAAACAGGAGCATGTAGACAGATGTAACTCTTACTCAGAAATGTTTGGCTTCCATGAGCATGAGTACCAACTGGCAATAAATTGATAAGCATTTATTAAGCACTTACTGTGTTCAAATAATTGTGTTAAGGCTGGGCATACAGATGGAAAGGTCAGACAAATCCCGCCGTCAAAGCGCTCCTCTTCTAATGGAAGAGACAGCCTATAGAAGGATTCAGCTGCCAGTCAGATGGAGAGGTGCTGTGGTTCCCAGGAGGCAGCAGTGAAACAGAGGCTCATGGCTCTTCCAGAATGTAATCTCCACTGATAAAATCCTACTAGTTTCTGATGATCTTGAGCTGTCTGGGTTGGAAGCCCAAATGGCATTTCATTTGATCTTTTCAATATCCCTGTGAGGTAAGTGCTGTTGCTACCCCCATTTTGTAGGGGAAGAAACTGAGGCTGACTAGCCCAGCCCCACTTGGACAGTAGTGTGTGAGGCAGGGTTCAAATCCAGGTCTTTCTGACTCCAGATCATCTCTGCTGACCTTCAGTGCTCCTGCTGGAATCCGACAGTCTGCTCTCAGCCCCTTAATAAGGGCTTCTTGACCTGGGGTCAATGAATTAAACAGCATTGATAACTATTTCACTGTAATTGGTTTCCTTTGTGATTGAATCTGTTTTATTTTATGCATTTCAAAACCCAAATCTGAGAAGGCCTAACACTGAGAAGGGCTTGACCCAAAGGTTTCCCCAGACTGACAGAGGACCCTGTAATACTGCCAAGGTTTTCTCATCCTAGAAGGTATAGTGTCATTTTCATCTCACACCTGGGTGGTGCAGAGGACAGAGTTCTGAACGTGAAGGCAGGAAGACCTGAGTTCAAATCTAGCATCAGACTTACTAGCTAAGGGACTCTGGGCAAGTCATATAAACTCTATTTGTCTCAGTTTCCTCATCTGTAAAATGGGGGTAATAACATCTCCATCACAGGGAGCTAGGTGGTGAAGTGGAGGGAGCATTGGGTCTGGAGTTGGGAGGACTCATCTTGAGTTCAATCTGACCTTAGACACGTCTTAGCTGTGTGACTCTGGGCAAGTCACTTAATCCTGTTTACCTCAGCCTTCTCATCTATAAAATGAACTGGAAATGGTAAATCTTTCAGCATCTTTGCCAAGAAAGCCCCCAAAAGGGTCACAGGGAGTGGGACATGACACGGTTGTTGTGAGAATCAAATGAGATGATATTTGTTGAGCTCTTAGCCCAGTGCCTGGCCCATAGTAAATGCTATCCCAATAGGAGCTCTGATCTTCTGCACACATGCATGCACACATAGCTCTTAGTAGCTTTGATGGGGAAACAATCCTTTTCCAACTCCTCCAGACTCTGCAGGGCTATGATTAGCAATGGCGGACTCCAGAGCAGGTCCCACGGAAGGGACCTTCCAATGCTTCTTGCTGCCATTCCATTGCTTTGTACAGATAGGGTGAGGAGAGGCCACCCAACTTTGGACATCACTCAGTGAGTAAAGTAAAACAGCCAATAGGAATTTCTTCACTGCTAGTTCCTATAGCAATGGAATCCTAGGTTTAGTCTCCCTCTTCCCCCCAAAACAGGAACCATGCCTAAAACTTGAAGGACTCGAATACAGAGGAAGTTTGCAAGTGACTTTCTTCCTTTTCTTTTTTGGTGCATTTAGAGAAAAGGAGGAGAGGAAGTTGCTTTTGGTTGGCTGGCGGAAAGGAATTCAGCACTTTTCTGGGTTCCAAAGGAGAGAGGTGACAGAAGGGTGGCAGTTTGGATATAGTTGTGTTCAGACCAACTAGAACTTGAATCTTGGCCCATTTAAACTGTATCAAAACAATTACAGGCTTAGACACTACATATTTAGGTCTTCTATTATTAAAATCTAACCACAAAGAACCATTTGACTTTGCCAAGCAATAGAGGAATCCTTTGAAGCCCACACGGGAGGAAAAGTGCCACAGACAGTCATCTCTCTAACTCTGACCAGCCCTGCTAGGTCTGGGAGATTGCAAGGTTTCTTCTAATTTCATGAATGGGAGATACTGAGAAGGGTAGAAACAATCAGAAGATTGATCATGGTCATGAAGGCAGAGTGAGACAGAGCCTCATTTCTCATACAGAGGCAGGGCGTCCAGGAGGAGACTGCCCTGCCAGGCTCTGCCTTGGGCACACTACCTCCGCACCACCGGGTTCAGTTTACAATACTACATTTTGGGGAGGACATTGAGAAAGCACAGAAAGCCCAGAACACACCAAGAACAGGAAAGGCTTGTAGACTACACAATGTAAGATTGCTTCAAGGAGCAGCAGAACTTTGGCCTGGAGGAGTCATGCCATTTCCCTCTTGCAAATAATTTCTGGCCAAATGCTGCCACCTCCTCATTCTGAATGGATCTTTGCAATGTTCTTCCAGGTCATGATGTCTCATGATGCAGACCCTGTTGTATCACTGGGAGGAAAGTGGTATGAAGGTGAGGTAGCCACTATGCCAGTGAGCAGCTGGGGACATGAGAGTCCTTGCCAAGTTCCCAAACAGACTCTGACCTTGCTTCTTCTACTAAATTCTGGGCTAAGTTTATTGTCCATCTGCAGCATCTGTCCAAAGATTTACTTAGTAATGGTCAAACTCTGTTGGCATGTCAGAGTCAGGGCTTTTGTTTGTTGAATTCTAGAAGTTCGGAACTTAGACACTGCTTTGTCTTGGTCCCAATCCTACTGAACTGGTAGCCTAGGACTCTGTCCTTGCTATCTTATTGCTAAGTTTCCTTCTGTCCCTGAGATTTAATGACATTAACATTCCTGTGGGTGGTATGAAGGGCAGGTTTCTCAGTGGCAGCCATAGCCCTCATAAATAGCTCTGTTAGCTAGGGTCAAGGGAGAAAGCAACTGACTCTGTGTGAGTTAGAGGCTGATGTGATCTCTGGAGCTGAATATGAGACTCGTTTCAGCAGCAGTGGCTACTGGGTGTATATGCTCTCAAGGGCCCTTTCATGATGAAGAGAATGGGCACCACTATTGGGGACTTCTCATCATTCTCCCAGAATGTCCTTTCTCCTCTAGTCCTTACCACACAAAGGCCATTCTTTATTGTTATTGAGATAATTTATGACTTTGCACATTTCTGCTTGAAATTCTCTAAAACTAATGAACAAGTCATTCAATTCAACCCAACAAGCTTTTATTAAGGGCCTACTATGTGTTAATCATGAGGCAGCAAAGTGGAAAAGTAGATAGAGGACAATACCTGAAGTCAGGAAGACATCTTCCTGAGTTCATTACTAGCTGTGTGACTCTTGATAAGTTATTTAACTCTGTTTGCCTCAGTTTCTTCATTTGTAAAATGAACTAGAGAAGCAAATAGCAAATCACTCCAGTATCTTTGGTAAGAAAACCCCAAAAGGGTATAATAAAGAGTCAGACATTGGCAGAGGCCCGGAAGATGATGGGGGCAGTGCAGAGGCCTGGACGCCAGGGCGTGCAGAGGTCCTGATGAGGCCTGATCAACATGGTAACATATTGACCCACCAACTACAAGGGCCATTGCCAGGCTTATCACTGCAGGGCTGGGACTGGATTGTATTGGCTACAGAACCCACCAAATGACAAAGAGAAGCTAACTTCCCACTGAAGACAGTCCAGCAGGCCAGCAGGAAGGGGCCAGCATGGTACTCTGGGAGCCGAGCCCAGCCCCACGTGAGCCCTAGGTTTTAGCCTCAGGGCAGCCAAAACTAGCTGCCAGCTGGAGGGATTTCAGATCACCAGCAGCTCTGGTGGTTTGCAGAATTATTAACCCATATATGCTAAGGACAAAGTGAGAGGTCAGTACAGTGTGGACTCTGGGAACCATGAGTTCTGGAGTGTGATCGGCCTTTGCTGCTGGGGCGAGAAGAGGCTGAGGTACTGTAGCTGTGCAGCTGCTTCCACGTGGCAGCTTCAGCTCATGGTCTGCAGAGTACAGGGGATCAAGCACCAGTCTGAGGGGTGATCACTCTTGCTTTAACCTGCTTGGGTCTAGATTGTGGTTTAGGGTGGAGGTCCTGGGGTGTGTGACCAGAGAAGGCACCCAACTAATAGCTCCTGCAGCTGAGAAAACCCCAGAAATTGGGACAAAGCTCCCCTGGCTGGGTAGCAGAGTTCTACTATGGAAAAAAGCTCAGAAGTCACGTAATTGAGTGGCAACATGAGCAAACAAGGGAAGCAAAGCAAGCAGAGCAACCCAACTTTACACTCCTATTTGGGGACAAAAAGGATCAAAGCATGGAACAGGAGGAAGACAGCAAAGTCAGGACTCCTGCACCAGAAGTTTCCAAGAAAAGAATAATCTGCTTACAGGCCATAGAGGAGCTTAAGAAGGATTTTGAAAGCCAAATAAGAGAAGTTGAGGAAAAATTGAAAAGAGAAATGAGAACGATGCAAGAAAATTATGACATGAGAGTCAACAAACTGACTGAAGAAAATAACACCTTAAAAATTGACTAACTCAAATGGCAAAAGAAGCTCAAAAAGCCAATGAAAAGAATGTTTTAAAAAGTTGAATTTGCCAGATGGAAAAAAGAATCTCAGCAGCTCACTGAAGAGAATCATTCCTTCAGAATTAGATTGGAGCAAATGGAAGCTAGTGGCTTTATGAGAAATCAAGATACTATTAAACAGATCCAAATAAATGAAAAAATAGAAGGCAATGTGAAATATCTCATTGGGAAAACCACTGACCTGGAAAATAGATCCAGGAGAAATAATTTAAAAATTATTAGACTACCTGAAAGCCATGATAAAAAAAAGAACCTAGAAATCATCCTCCAAGAAATTCTCAAGGAAAATTGTCCTGATGTTTTAGAACCAGAGGGAAAAATAGAGGTTGAAAGAATCAACAAATCACCTCCTGAAAAAGATCCCAAAAAGAAAACTCCTAGGAATATTATAGCCAGGTTTCAGAGTTCCCAGATCAAGGAGGAAATATTCCAAGCAGCCAAGAAGAAACAATTTGAATACCGTGGAAACCCAATCAGGATAACCCAGGATCTTGCAGCTTCTACACTGAGGGATCAAAGGGCTTGGAATATGATATTCTGGAAGTCAAAGGATCTGGGATTAAAACCAAGAATCACCTACCCAGCAAAACTGAGCATCATGTTTCATGGGAAAATATGGTCATTCAATGAAATAGAAGACTTTTAAGGATTCTTGATGAAAAAAACAGCTGAATAGAAAATTTGACATTCAGATACAAGAAGCAAGAGAAGCAGGAGAAGGTAAACAGGGAAAAGAAATCATAAGGAACTTATCAAAGTTGAACTATTACATTCCTACGTGGAAAAGTGATAATTGTAACTTATGAAACTTTTCTGAGTCTGAGAATAGTTGAAGGGAACATAAATGTATATATATATATGTATATGTACATATACATATATATGTCTATATAGGAGAGTATATGGGTGTATGAATACATATGTGAGAATGTGTATATATATGTACAGGTATACATAGACAGAGGGTACAGGACCAGTTGAATAGGAAAGGATGATACTTAAAAGGTGAAATTAAGAAGTGAGAGAAGTATATAATTAGAGGAGATGGGAAAGATAGAATGGGGTAAATTATCTAATATAGAAGAGGCAAGGGAAAACTATTACAATGGAGGGCAAGAACAGGAAGGCAAAAGGGAATGAGTCAACAGTATTCTCAATGAATTTGGCTTAGAGAGGGAATCACATACACACTAAATAGGGTATCTCACCCTACAGGAGAGTATAGGTGGGAAGGGGATGAAAGGGGTATGTATGATGGAAGGGAGGGCAGGATGGGGGGGGGAGGGAAGTTGGAAGCACCCACTTTTGAAAAGGGACAGGATCAAAGTAAAAAATAGAACAAGTGGGGGGTGGGATGGGATGGAGGGAAATATAGTCAGTCTTTCACAATATATCCCCTATGGAAATGTTTTGCATGGTTACAAATGTACAGCCTATATTGAATTGCTTGTCTTCCCAGTAAGGACTGGTGACAAGGGAGGTAGGGAAGGAATCTGTAATTCAAAGGTTTAAAAAGCATATATTATTATTATTATTATTATTTTATATGTAACTGGGAAATAAGATGTACAGGCACTGGGGCATAGAGATCCACCATGCCCTACCGGAAAGCTGGAGGGGGGTTGGGGGAAGACATAGGAGAGAGAAGATTGGGGGAGGGGATATTCAGTGGGATTGCTGTTTTGGAGTGGTGGGTAGGGGAAAAATGGGGAGAAAATTTGTAACTCAAAAATCTTGTGGAAATGAATGGTGTAAATAAAAAAAAATAAAATTAAATAAAAATTTAAAAAAAGTGTCAGATATGATTGGAAATGACTGAACAACACACACACACACACACACACACACACACAAAAACAAAACCAGCAAGGGTCAGCAATGTACTCAGGTTAGAGGGACAAAGACAAAAAGTAAACAGTCCCTGCCCTCAAATAGTTTATGCTGTACTGGGGGCGGGGCAGGGTTT
>NW_027185797.1:33641720-33650714 GCF_028583685.1 Petaurus breviceps papuanus
GGTGGAGGGATCGGGAAAAATGATCTGTTGCACCTGGCATGAGCTTGGAAAGGAGCAAAGGATTCCTCAAGGAGGAAGAGGAGAGCATTCTTCCCAGAAGTGGCCACTTCAGTCCAATTCCATAAGCTTGAGAGCTCCTAGCACAAACTGAATTTTGTCTTGAAAGTTGAGATTGGAGGGAGCATGCCATGACAAAAAGGAAACGATCCCTGGCCTCAAGGAGGGAAATAACAGGCACCTAATTAAGGAAACACACAATGACATCCAAGTTGGGGTGGGGGGAGGCCACGAACAGTTGGAGCCTTCATGGAAGACTTCTTGGAAGAGGTGATCCTTAAGCTGGGTCCTGAAAGTAGCTCAGGGTTTCCAGAGGCAGAAGTGTGTAGGGGATAGCATTCCAGACATGGGACCTGTACAAAGTTGTTTGTGTGTTGTCTCCTTGACTAGACCATAAGCTCCCTGAAGGCAGGAACTATTTTTGCCTTTCTTTGTAAATCCAGTACTTAGCAAAGTGCCTCCTCACATATAGCGAGTGCTTGGTAAATGTTCATTGGACTATTAACTCACCTCATGAACTTCCTTACTGAGTTAATTGCAGATATAATCATGTGTGTGTGGGGTACAGTCTTTGCGCCCCTATTTATGCCATCTTCATTGCTTCCCTTCTAGAGCCACCACCTTTTGCCTCAGGTGAAAGCCTTCCTAACTATAACTCTGGGACTATATGAGGGACCATTTAGGGACACACAATGGCTTGCATCACTAGCCTCATTGATTTACATGTTTTATAGAAGAACCCTCATTGACTGGAAAGAAAAGTGATTATTAGGCTCAGTAGGAGTCATGAGATTTCGAGAAATGTGTGTCAGTTCTGCTCTTTTATATCTAGGGCTGATGCTGAAATCCTGGCATTTCGAGTTGACCAAGATTTCCAAATACCCTTAAATTGATACAATTTTGGGAAAATCCTGGCATGGTCATCTGGAAAATGTTGCTCTGGGTCTCAAAGTATGTGTGATTTTTTTTTAAAAGAATAGTGAGATGAGTCACAGGGGATGGCACCTCTTGTTAATTCTACTGAGGCAAGACCTCTTTTCCAAATGCTCCAAGGGCTGCAGATGTTTCCTCACTGTTCCCATCACACAAACCAGAGCCCCCCTTCTTTTTGGGCCTTATGGCTGAGTGAGGCAAGTGCAGCCTCAGGGTTTTGCAAGGTTTTACAAGCTCCTGCTTGAGGCAGAGGGGCTTCAGGACTGGAGGAACAAAACATCAAACTTTCCAGGTGTATGGAGATGAGGAACAGATGTGAAGATGAACCCATGACTAACACTCCTGGATTAAAATAGCAGAGCACTGCAACTTTAATCCTTACTGGCTACAGTAAAACTTAGTTCCTACTTTAGAAACCGACATTTATTAAGCACCTACTACATTCTTGGCACAAAATATACAACATTCTTTCCTCACCACTGTGACCATCAACTTGATTGGTTTAGAGGTTCTCCTATGTCTTCTGTCCATCCGGCCACTATTTGCAATGGTCTTGTTTGGGAATTTCTACTCTGATCAGTCTTGGTCTCACTTTTGCAAAGGCTGTCCCACCTCATATTGCTTTATTGATGACTCTAGGTATTGATTGTGTGTGTGTGTGTGTGTGTGTGTGTGTGTGTGTGTGTGTGTGTGTGATGGTCTGGCAGTCTGGTGATGCCAAGGACCCCTTCTTGGAATAATGCTTTAAATGTATAAAACACATAGGATTATAAAGTTGAATATTTTGAATGTTGAGTATTTTGATACAGTTATCAAAACATATTTTTTAAAAAGTTCATGGATCTCAGGTGAGAAACCCTTCTTTAGATGTCCTCACAAATGTTTGTGGGATTTCTTTTTCCTAGATTTGAATAAAATAGATTTAGTCTTTTGGGTGGGACTTCTTGGATCACAGAAGGTGGGTCATTGACCAGCTCAGCCTCTTCTCTTTTCTTTCCCTGGGATGCTGTCTGAGGTTGTCTGCTTGGGCTGTGAATGGGGCAGGCAAACTCTTTGATGTCACATGAGCTGCTGAGGTAACTATAAAGGCTGAAAATCAGAGTTTTCTTCATAGAGATTTTCAAAGTCATTTTCCGCAGCTGTGAGAGCTTTTTGGGTTTGTCTCTTGGTTGGGCTTCCTGGGCTATCTGCTGCTTGTATGTAAATAATAACCAAACTTAGGGGGATGGGGGTGAGCATGGTGCATGCTTTCTAGTACAGTGCTTAGCACATAGTAGGCATGTAATAAATGCATATTGACCGACTGCTTCTGTAACCTACATGATAACCATAGTAGGGTCAGAGATTTCAGCTGGGTCTCCCTGCCCCCCCCCATCTCTACTTCCTTTTGTCCATTTCCCCCATATTCCTTCTTCCCTTTCCCCCTCTCTATTGGCATTCTCTTTCTCCCTACCCTCAATTTTTCTATGCTTGTTCAGAGATTCATAGGTCCAGAGGTGGAGGGGACCTCAGGAGCCAATGCCTCTAACCCTTCATTCTCCCTTTTCTCTCTTTCTTTTCTAATATAGTCCACCTCTAAGGAAAATGCAACGTTGACTGGTATGAGCATTGAGAATAGGTAAAGTGCTGAACCCGGAGGCAGAACTAGAGTTTGAAATCTGCTTCTCTCACCTCCCACTTCTGTTATCCTGGACAAGTCATAAACCCATGAAAACAGAGCTGGAGAGTCCTTGGAGGTTTCCTAATCCAATCCCCTCATTTCACAAATGAAAGAGTTGAAGCTCACCCAAGCTCACACAGATAGTCAGTTTCAAAGGTGGGATTTGAACTGAGGACATTGATTCTTAGATTTGGAATGAGAGGGGACCTCAGAAGGGACTTATTTCAGTTCTCTGATTTTACAGATGAGAAGACTGAGGCTGTAGGGAAGGTGACAGGGAGTGTCAGAGGTGGAATCTGAAATAGAATTCAAAGGAGCTTAGATTGAAGTCTGGAAGGAGTCACAGAGGTTATCCAGAACAATCTTCTCCAATTACAGATGGGAACGTGTATGCCAAGGAAAGTTCAGTGATTCACTCAAGGTCATCCAAGGAGATAACACTGTACTTGGGATTTAAGCTGAGATCCTTTGACTCCAAAGCGGGTATCCTTTCCACTGCCCTATTTTGCCCATTTCCATCATTTTTCTGAGCCCTCAGTTTGCTCATCTGTAAAATGGAGATAATGACACCTTTGGCATATACCTCATGAGGTCACTGAGAAGTTCAAGGACTTGATCCAAGGAAAACAATTTGCAAAACAAAGTGCTTCAGTAGATGTAACCTGGCTGCACCCTTGTCAAAGGACCAAGTAACTGGAGATTTATCCTCACTGCTTCAAGTTTCCCTAACATTTGCCCCATTCCTTTTCCCCCATCAGATTAATTCCTTTCTCAGACATATAGAGCCCTGCTCCCCCTCTAGCAAAAGCCACTCATAGAGACTCAGTGGATAGAGTTCCAGGCCTGGGGCCAGGAAGATCTGAGTTCAAATCCATTCTCAGCATGTGAATGGCTAGGTGACCCTGGGCAAGTCACTCTACCTCTGTTCACCTCAGTTTACACAACTAGAAAATGTGGATAATAACAGCACCTATATCTCAAGCTGGTTATTGTTTTAAGGATCAGAAGATGATATTAATAAAGAGCTTAGCACATAGTAGGCACTAAATACACATTAGCTATTTATTATTAGCTATCATTACTAAGGTATAAATGATTGATGATATCTTGTAGTAAGACACTGTAACCCTACAGCAAATATTAATCAAGCATCTTGTCTGTGCAAAACCCTGTGCTGGGCCATAGTGCAAAGAATGAAACAACCGCACCTCCCTGGGAGTTTACATTCTAATGGAGAGAGGAAGGGACTCTAACCGTAGACATACAGAGACAATCACTAAAGAGGTCCCTGCCCTCTCAGAGTTTACATTCTATAGGGAGAGGAACTTTATATATGTATGCATGTATAGAGATTTAGGCATACATGCACACACATGTATATTGCATGTAAAATATACCCACATGTGTAGGCATGCACACACATGTAAGTGTTTATATGTATATATAAACACACAAATATGCATATTCATCTATTTATAAAGATGAATATATATTCCTCTTTTCACATGTATGCATTCATATGTATATGTGTATTTGAGTATATATAAACATATCCATACAATTATATGTGTGTCTATACGTGTACACACATATGCATTATATGTAATAGGCAGGTATATCACTATAAAATGTACATAAAGTAATAGCTCCCAGAGGCAGTTGAATTTCAATAGGACTCAAAGTCTTAAGCTAAAAGAAGGAAATTCTAACAGTAGAATTTCAGGCAACAGCCAAGGAGTAGAGAGCTTTATTTTGAGAAAGGTTAGGAAATGCAATATCTTTGCTCTACCCCACACAATCATAGCATGCTGGCTGGACCCGGTAGCCAGAGGCCTCCTCTCAGCTTTGGATTTCCCCTCAGATTGCAGAGTTTTGTGGAGACAGGTCAATGGGATAGATAAAGAACAATAGAATTAGCTTGGGTCTGGGCCATACCTATTTGCACATGAAAGTGAATTCTTCAAAAGATGGCAATAAAGATTGAAAAGTCATAAACAGGTCACTCAGCATTAGCAAAGGGCAGGACAGCTTAGGCCTATGTCTCTGTAGCCTTTGATGCCTCGGGCAACTCATGTCACTTCCAAGATCACTTCATTATACAGGAGAACCAAGAAAAGAAAAAATCTTCTTACAAATTTCTCACCACAGAACCCAAACTTCACCAAATTAGATTTCTGTGAAATTAAATCAAAGAAGGCATTTGGTTGTATTTACTTGTGCCTTGCAATCCTTTGGAAGCTGTGCTAGGGCCGCTGTCTATAGCTTGGCAGGCTTGGGTTGACTGGAAGTCCCTGTTTGTAGACTTTTCTAGGTGAGCATGAGATGGACGGAGGAGCAGGCCTTTTCTCTTTGAGTTTCTATAATCTCCAGTTTGGTTGTTGGGCCCACCATGGCTGTCTAGCTCATGATAACCACCTACTGGGGTGGTATACCATCAGGGTGGGGCTCACATCTATAGAAGAGGACCTTCCACCTTCATCAGGTGCTACCTAGATAATGATTGGAACAAGGTCCCTCAATGACCCAACAACCAGAGTTGTCCCAAATGGCACTAACTGTCTTGGAGCTAGTCGTGCAGTCTCATGAAGATCTTCATTCAATGGGGCTGCTCAAGGGGTCAGAGAGTCTAGTCTGGAGCTGGGAGGGAATTTCTTGAACACTAAGGTTTAATTCCCTCATTTTCCAGATGAGGAAATGGGGGCGTCTGTGGGTGGAATTCTCATTCAGATTTACATTCAATTAATGGGTCATTGGATCCCTTTCACCTTTGATATTCTGTGCATCTGCAAAGCAAAAGAATATATTTGGCCATGAAACCAAACACCATTAGAAGAGAAAGAGAAATCTTTTCCAAGAATGACTGATCTGCAAATTTCCTTTCTTGGGGTATGAAAACAAATAATCCCCATACAAACATCTTCTCTGAAGGGCCATGTTTTAGAACAATCCCCCCTCCTCAATTCTATCCCGATTTCATCTGTGAGGAGACAATTTGACAGCAGCCAGATGGTGTAGTTATGGGCAGAGTACTGAACTCAGAGCCCCAGCAGATCTGAGTTCAAATCTGCCTCCGATGATTTGTGTGACTCTGAGCAAGTCCCCTAACTTTGCAGTCTTCTCTTCCTGTGTAAAATGAGGAGAATCCTAGGTCCTACATCACCAGATTGTTGTGAGAATCAAATGAGATAATCTATATAAAATGTTCTTTTTGTGGAATCATTTTCAGTCATGTCCAGCTTTTTGTGGTCCCTCTTGGGGTTTTCTTGGTAAAAATACCATGGTAATTTGCCACTTCCCTCTCCAGCTCATTTTATAGAAGAGGAAACTGAGGCAAAAAGGGTAAGTAACTTGTTCAGGGTCACACAGCTGGCAAGCATCTGAGGCTGGATTTGAACTCACAAAATGAGTCTTCCTGACTCCATGGCTGACACTCTAGCCACTGCAACAGCCAGCTGCCCACGTGAAATATTTGCTTGGTAAGCCTTAAAAATGCTTTATAAATGAGAACTATTATGATTGTTATTTACTATGATTATTATTAAGACAATCAGATTTGTGTTATTTGTGAAATCTGTTATTGAAGACACTCAAAACTAGGAGAAGCATGTAGAGTAGAAAGATGTTGATCTAAGTCTGGGCTGCAATATAATTATGATGTGATGTGATGTAACATAACATAATACACTTAGATGAAACCACATTGTTAACAACAGCAGCAGTATTTGTCTTGGAAAAGCAGAAAGTGACCCTCAAGTTTCTTTCCCAGAAAGAAGCATCTTATGCAAATATTAAAATTCCACAAGATGTTAGTGACAGAAGCAACCTTGGAAATACTAGTTCAATAACTCTCCTTTCAATCATGGTCAGGTGAGGCCTACAACAAGGAGAGGCAGACTCACCATTGATGGGCTCTTCTGTCTTGGAGGAGGCCCTGGGAACAGTGCAAATGGAGGAGATGTAGAGATGGTGAGGTCCTTCAGAGCCTTCTGTCTCGGGGTATCGTGTGCTAATTGCATAGTGCTACAGCACAATAGTAGAGAACCTCCTCCATGAATTTCAGGGTGCCTCAGAAGGGACAAGCCAGTGATTGACACAGGAAGACCAAGCAGATGAAGAGTGCATTCTTCGAAGGGATCTGGGATCTCAAACATCTTCTTCAATGGTGCCGATGACAACATAGAGCAACCTTCTCATCCTATGCTATTCTTAAAAATCCTTCCCAGAGCCCATGGCCCATGGCCCACATGGAATGGGGGGTTGGAGGGAGAGCTTCTGGGTTTATTAACATTTTGGGGATACAAATGAAGTGCTCAGGCTGCCAATTGTTTTGCCTTCTCCTATACATGCACATGGCTAGACCACCTACCGCTGTAAAAAGCGATTTGTAATACACGGTAATATTGTTAAGCCGATG
Organism: Petaurus breviceps papuanus; assembly: GCF_028583685.1. Classification (NCBI taxonomy): domain Eukaryota; kingdom Metazoa; phylum Chordata; class Mammalia; order Diprotodontia; family Petauridae; genus Petaurus; species Petaurus breviceps. The sequence goes on from NW_027185797.1 coordinate 33,648,785, forward strand.
AATACAGTTTCCAGATGGTTAATTATTTTTGAATAACTAGACTCTCCATTTGCAAACAGGGCTTTTATCCCCGGACATTCCCAACTCTGGAGGCTACTTTCCATCCTGGAAAATTTGGTTCTATTTTCCACATCAGAAAGATAGTATTTAGAGGTGGGGGAAAGCATTTAGTCAACGGTGTGCCGGGGCCAGCTTAAGCTGGCTCCTGAGAGTTGATTGTCAGGTTTTAAGTGTCAGCATTTCCTTCTAAGAAATCAGTAAACTCTAACAATCAGGACTTGGTTTATTGTTTTCATGATTGCTTAAGAAAATATTAGATAAATTTTTAATGTTTCAAGTTAAACTTAAAATGTGTTGGGATACATTTTTTTTTCTTAGAAAAGGGCCTGTTAAACATATACATTTTTTTTTTTGCATTCTGTTTACTTCAAATAAAAATATCACCTTTCCTATGTTGATAAAATGCTTTGATTTGTTCTCTCTCTCTCTCTAGCTTTTGATGCTAATGATCACTTTCTCCTCTTTGATACTCTTTTTCTCTCTAGGTTTTTATGACATCCCTCTGTATCCTGGTTCCCCTCTTCCCTCGCTGATGTCTCCTTCTCTGTCTCCTTTGCTGGATCTTCCTCAAGATCACTCCCTCTAAGCATAGGTGTCCCTCAGGACTCTGTCCTGGGTCCTCTTCTCTTCTCCCCCAATACTACTTCATTTGGGGATTTCATCAGCTCCCATGGATTCATTTCTATATTTATGCTGATGATTTTTAGCAGATCTCAGCAAATCCGTCATTCCTGTCCCAAACTCTCTTCTGACCTTTAATCTCACCTCTCCAACTGCCTTTCAGACTCTTGAGTTGGATGTTCAGCAGACATCTTAAACTCAATCTGTCCAAAATGAACCTTATTACTCTTTACCCTAAACCTTCCCACTCCTACATTTTCTGTTACTGCAGAGGGCACCACCACTCTCCCAGTCCCTTAGGCTCACAGCCTAGGAGTCGTCCTGGATCCTTCACTCCCCCCCTCCCCCTGCCCTCGCCCAACCCCATGTCCAAACTGTTGCCAAGCCCTTTTGATTTTGCATTTGCAGTATCTCTCAAATATCTCGCCTTCTCTCTGGCACTGCCCCCACCCCATTGCAACCTTCCATCACCTGATGCCTGGACTGTTGCCATGGCTGCTGGTGACTCTCCCTGCTTCAGCTTTCTCCCCACTCCAGTCAGTCAGCAGAAAGGATTTTCCTAAAGACAATCATGTCACCACCATATTTAATAAGCTCCAGTGACTCCCTCTTGCCTCCACGATCAAGTACAAAATGCTTCTTTGCCATTTAAAGCCTTTTATCACCACCCCCCTACCTTTCCAGTCTTCTTTCTTATATTTTATTCCCCAGAAAATCTGCTGACCCAGTGACACTGGCCTCCTGGTTTGACCACAGACAAAACACTCTGCCTCTTGGGTCTGGGCAGCTTTCTCCAGCTGTCTTCTATGCACAGAATGTTCTCCCTTCTCTGCTCTAACATCTCATCTTCCTGGCTCTTTAAGTACCAACCGAAATCCAGCTTCTTGTAGGAGCTTTCCCCAACCCTCCAAATCCCGGTGTTTTCCTTTTGTTGATTCTTTCCTATTTATCCTGTATTATTACTTTCTTTGTATGTATTTGTTTGCTTGTATTTCCCTCATTAAATTGTGAACTCTTCAAGGGCAGGGACTGTCTTCTGCCATTTTTGTATCCCTGTCACTTCGCACAGTACTTACCTGGTAGGCACTATGAATATTTTTATTTATTGAATGATTGACTCTTTCTCTCTCTGTCAATCTCTGTCTCTGTCTGCCTATTTGTCTGTATGTCTGTCTATCTATATGTCTGTCTGTCTATCTATCTATATGTCTGTCTGTCTATCTATCTATATGTCTGTCTGTCTATCTAT
>NW_027185797.1:33650724-33654617 GCF_028583685.1 Petaurus breviceps papuanus
TCCCCTCTCCTCACTCTTCACCCCCTCCCTCCCTCTCTCCCCTCTCTCTTCTTTCTCTTCTCTTTCCTCTTCCCCTCCCCCTCCTCCTCACCCTTTTCCTTTCTCCTCTCTCCCCTCTCCTCACTCTTCACCCCCTTTCTCTCTCCCTCCCTCTCTCCTCTCTCTCCCTCCCTCCCTCTCTCCCCTCTCTCTTCTCTCTTTATCTTCTCTTTCCTCCTCCCCTCCCCCCTCCTCCTCACCCTTTCCTTTCTCCTCTCTCCCCTCTCCTCACTCTTCACCCCCTTTCTCTCCCTCTCTCCTCTCTCTCCCTCTCTCCCCTCTCTTTTCTCTCTTTCTCTTCTCTTTCCTCCTCCCCCTCTTTCTCTCCTGTTGCCCCCTCCCCCTTTTTTCTCTCTCCTTTCCCCCTCCCCCTCTAGTTCTCCCTTCTCCACACCTCCCTGTGATTTCATTGGTGAAGTTAATTTTCACTGTGGAAGCTCTCCTCCTGGTGCAGCTCAGAAGCTCATCTTCACCTACATTCTGATGTCCCTGGAGCACTGAAAGTTTAAGCATTTCTTTCACTTGTTCACACATGTTTAAGAGGAAGGACCTGAAGCTCCTTCTTGGCCTGAGTTCTCAGCTCTCCCCACTAGGCAACATCATCCACTCTCCCACAGATTCCATCATGATTGTTTTCCAGATTCCTTACAAAGCAATGTGTGAATCTAAACCAAAAGTCAGCCCTTGGCAAGTTTGAACAACTCAACCTGTTGATGTTGGGAAACACCAACCCAGCACCTGCATTTCTAGTGGGGCTGGGACTCAAGCTGAGGCTTCTGGGTGACTCCTGTCAAGATAATTTGCCTGTGTCCTGAGGCTCAGCAGGAGGAATTCTCATGAGTTAAAGGACAGTTTCCAAGAAGGTTCGAGTGTGAGCATGGCTAAATAAGCTTCAAGCATCATCAGAAACACTGGTTGGGGTGTCACTCCTCCGGAGGGAGAAAGCATGCCTACTCTAGTCCAGATGCCCTAAGATGTGAGAAAATCACTGATCACAGGAAAGTGGATTCATGAAAACCAAGAGGGATAGTATTTGGAATGGATGCTCCTTTACTTTCAGGGCATGAAGGGCAGGCATTTTCTTCTTTGGAAGAAGAAAGGAAATCTCATCACCCTTGTGTTTTGCTGACCTAATCATGAGTGACTGGTGGGGCGCCTTCATGACATACCCAGTGGAGACCCATTGTCTTGATTAAGTTTTTTTTGATGTGTTCAATAGCATGCAACAGATCTGTGTTTTTAAAGCTTTCCTCCTGGAGGTATTAAAGCATTTGAAATCGAAAGCCCTACAATTATTAAAAGACATGGGCTATTATTATCATCAAATCCCTTAAGAAATCATTGAAGCGGAGGAGGGATGGGAGCCTGCAATCAGTATTAGGTAAATGGAAACATTTGTTGGAGTAGGAAAGTAGCTTGCTCAAGGCCAGGGAATTTTTCTGATGCCAAGTCCCAGGTCCTTTCAAAGGAATGCCCTCTCCCTCCATAGCAAAAGGCCGGAATTCATCATTAAAAAAATTAGTCTCAGCCATTTAATTTTCATTATCATGATATATTTATAATTATCACATAATTACTGTTTATTAACTGTTACATATGTCATTATTCAATAAGCCATAAAGGGAATATTATATTAGCATACATTATTATATCCTAATATTAAGTCCATCTATTAGCATCTATAATTATACTTCCATACTTTGATGGAGCTATGATCTCACTGAAGTATTTCCCTCATTATAATTATAAGTGGATGGTTATATTATCTGGAATAATTTAATTGATGTATAATTAATAAAATTGCATTATACAATTACATTACAATCATCCTTGTCATTGAAGAAACAGCATTAGGTAGTGGATATAGAGGGCTGTTCTCTGATTCAGGCAGCCTGGCTGGGTGACCCTGGGCAAAAGACTCAATCTCTCTGTGCCCCAGGCAACCCCAAGACAGTAATATGTGGGAAAAGTTGCAGAAAAGTCTGCTTTGGTAGAAGGATTTGCTTCCCTTGGAAGTTGTCTACATCAATAAATTCACACATCTGGACCAGAAAAGTCTTATTAATGTTATATTTCAAATGTTTTAGCTCTTGCCTTATGAGAATCCACAGCTACTGAAGACCCAGAAAATAAAGTTCTCATGACCAAATCCTTGGTTCTCTCACATGGTTCAACACCAGAAACCGATGGAGCTATCGATAAAGAATGATGCTGAAGAAGATGCATTACCCTTTGCTACTGCACCCTAGGGATCATTGGAGCATTCGTCTTTCCTGCAATATGAGTTGTCTCCCTCTATTAGAATGGGAGCCATTTGAGAGGAGGGGCTGTTTGCCTTTCTGTCTGGATTTCCAGCACTTAGCGAAGGGCTTTGGAGATAGTAGGTGCTTCACAAGTGTTCTTCCTTCATTCATTTGTTCATTCATTCATAACCTTCGCCGTATCCATGCATATCATGATTGAAAGATTTCACAAAACAAATAATCTCCAAGTTATTAAAGAATTAACTATTTTAGCAAGTTTTAATGACTATTTTTATATGCTGTCCATAAAGTCCAAACATTATGTACATTTTTAAATCTTTTTTTTGGTCGAGAGCTGTTATTTCATAGGTATTTTGTTATGGTAGGAGCTTCCCTCCACTAATGTAGCTCGGAAACCCCTCTGTAATTTTTGGAAATAGTTGCCCAGGACATTGAGAAATGACTTGCCCAGGGTCACAATGTGATCCTAGGCCTCTCTATCTCCAAGGTTGCTCCCCTATCTATAACACCCTGTTGCCTTTCACTGGTAAATATTCTTCATGTTTTGAAAATCCTTTGGCATTTTCACTTTTGATATGAATGTGAGTACAAAGGCCTGTGGGCCCTGCTCGCCTTCTTAACATGTGGATGCTGGGTGGAGGGAAATCAGCATTGTTTCCCAACTACGGCTTCTGGCTGCTAAACCTTGGTGCGCAAGCAAATGTGCAGTCATGAAGCCAGCTCTGGTCTCCAACTTTGGTTCCAGGTCTGCTTCTCTTTCTCCCCTTAAGATTGCCACAAGGGCTAACCCTTCCCACGTGCACGATGCTCTTTCACTCACTCCAATTGTTGTTAATCTATGCCCTGATTCCTATGCCTCAAAATCCAAACGGAGTCTGGGCTTCTCCTTGGGAGACAGAAACCTATGGATCTTACCAGGAAATGGCCTGTGCCTGAAGGTCACTGGTAGGGGATTAGCAGAGTGCCTCAAGTATAGTAGGCACTTAACCAATGCTTACTGAGTGACTATGTCCTTTTTCCTCTTCATTGTGGGTTTTTTTTGTCATTATTTTTAGTGGCTTTTAGAATGTTGGACAAGGGGTCAGTTCTACTTCTTACAAGTCCTATAGCTTTGCGCAAGTCACTTTAACTCAATTTCCACATCTGTAAAACAAGCAATTTAAGCTTAACTCAAAATTCTTTCAAGGTCTATATCTATGATTCTGTGATCCCTTCCTTCTTCTAAAAATGCACTTTGAAGATGGTGGAGTAGAAGCAGGACCTCCCAGATGTTCAGGCTTCCACTTTCCCCAATCCATGTAAAAAGGGGACTCTAAACAAACTTTGGAGTTGCAGAAACCACAAAATGACGCAGAGAAGCTAACCTCCCACTGAGGACAGCCCAGCAGGCTGGCAGGAGTCAGCCAGTCCAGTGCTCTGGGAGCTGAGCCCAGCCCCACGCCCAGGCTTTAGCCCCAGGGAGGGCCTGACCAGCCTCCAGCAGGAGGGACTTCAGATCAGCAGCAGCTGTGGCCATTTTCAGATTTATCAACACACAGATGTGAAGGACAAAGTGAGAGGTCAGTGCAGTCTGGACTTTGGGACCCAGTA
>NW_027185797.1:33654717-33656210 GCF_028583685.1 Petaurus breviceps papuanus
ATTTTGCTTTAACCTGCTTGGATCTGAATTGCAGTCTAGGGTGGAGGTCCTGGGGTGTGTGTCCAGCTTGCCAGAGCATGTGGAGACCTCAGAGAGGGCACCCATCTAATACCTCTGGGAGCTGCGAAAACCCAAGCATTTGGGATGAAAGCTCCCCTGTCTTGTGGCAGAGTCATACTGTGGCAAAAAGCCCAGAGGTCAAGTGACTGAGGGGCGACATGACCAGGCAAAGGAAACAAAACAGACAGAAGATTCCAACGTTAGACTCCTATTTTGGGGACAAGAAGGAGCAAAGCATGAAACAGGAGGAAGACAGTGAAGTCAGAACTCCTGCACCAAAAGCTTCAAAGGAAAATACAAGGTGGTTACAGGCAATAGAGGACCTTAAGAAGCAGATAAGATAAGTGGAGGAAAAATTGGGAAGAGAAATGAGAACAATGTAAGAAAATTACGAAATGAGAATCAACAGCCTGACTGAGGAAAATCATACCTTAAAAAACAGACTAACTCAAATGGCAAAAGAAGCTCAAAAAGGCAATGAGGAGAAGAATGCCTTAAAAAGCCAAATTTGCCAGATGGAAAAAGAATCTCAAAAGCTCACTGAGGAGAATCATTGCTTCAGAATTAGATTGGAGCAAATGGAAGCTAATGACTTTATGAGGAATCAAGATACTGTTAAACAGATCCAAACAAATGAAAGAATAGAAGGCAATGTGAAATATCCCATGGGAAAAACCACTGACTTGGAAAATAGATCCAGGAGAGATAATTTAAAAATTATTGGACTACCTGAAAGCCATGATCAAAGTAAGAACCTAGAAATCATCCTCCAGGAAGTTCTCAAAGAAAACTGCCCTGATGTTTTAGAACCAGAGGGCAAAATAGAGGTTGAAAGAATCCACCGATCACCTCCTGAAAAAGATCCCAAAAAGAAAACGCCTAGGAATATTATAGCCAGGTTCTGGAATTCCCAGATTAAGGAGAGAATATTACAAGCAGCCAGGAAGAAACAATTTGAATATTGTGGAAACACAATCAGGATAACCCAGGATCTGGCAGCTTCTACACTGAGGGATCGAAGGCCTTGGAATATGATATTCTGGAGGTCAAAGGAGCTGGGATTAAAACCAAGAGTCACCTACCCAGCAAAACTGAGTATCATGTTTCAGGGGAAAATGTGGTCATTCAGTGGAATAGATGACTTTCAAGCATTCTTGATGAAAAAAACCAGAGTTGAATAGAAAATTTGACATTCAGATACAAGAAGCAAGAGAAACATGAGAAGGTAAACAGGGAAAAGAAATCATAAGGAACTTATCAAAGCTGAACTATTAATATTCCTTCATGGAAAAACAATAAGTGTAACTTATGAAACTTTTCTCAGTAGTTGAAAGGAATATATATATATATATATATATATATACACACATATATATGTCTATATATGAGGGTATATGGGCATATGAATACATATGTGAATGTGTGTATATATG
>NW_027185797.1:33656310-33659496 GCF_028583685.1 Petaurus breviceps papuanus
CTTATTCCCATTGAATTTGGCTTAAGGAGGGAATGAAATACACACTCAATAGGGTATCTCACTCTCCAGGAGAGTAGGGGGGAAAGGGAATGAGAAGGGGGATGATGGAAGGGAAGGCAGGTGTGGGGGGAGGGAAGTTGGAAGCACTCACTTTTGAAAAGGGATGGCATCAAAGTAGAGAATAGAACAAGAGGGAGGTGGGATAGGAGGGAAGGAAATATAGTCAGTCTTTTACAATATATCTATTATGTTATTGTTTTGCATTAGCCACACATGTACAACCTATACTGAACTGCTTATCTTCCCAGTAAGGGTGGGTGACAAGGGAGGAAGGGAATGAATCTGGAATTCAAAGTTTTAAAATCAAATACTCAAATATATTATTATTATTATTAATATGATTTTATGTGTAATTGCTAAATAAGATATACAGGCACTGGGGCATAGAGATCCACTGAAAAAGTTGAACGGGGTATGGGAGAAAATATGGGAGAGAGCAGATTGGAGGAGGAGATATCCTGTGGGACTGTTATTTTGGGGTCATGGGTAGGGGGAAAACAGGGAGAAAATTTATAACTCAAAATCTGGCCGAAATGAATGATGTAAATCAGAAGTTAATAAAGCATTTGAAAAATAAAAAAAAAGCAAAATAAAATAAAAATTCACCTCCTCCTACAACCCCTCACTTTATTAGGATTGTCTATTCAAGTATTAAAGGTGTCTGATGAAAAGAGAAGTATTTGGGCTAGTTTTAGAAAACATTTATTCTATAACAGACCATGTCTTCATAGTTACACACTTGCCTGAGAGCTAAAGAAAAAAAAAAACCCAGTGAGTGTATTGTTCATTGATTCCAAAAACATCATTTGACTTTAAAGAAAAAAATCTGGCCTTAAAATCTGTTTTCTGACAGAGTTTCTCCTATGTGTATGTTAAGACAGCATGTCAATATCAAGTGAGGCATAAAATAAGGAAACAAGGTCCTGCTGTGCAAAACAGCCTGGAGAGAGTCTCAATGGATCATGGTTCACCTATGGATGTGAAGGTAGTTCTATAAAATCTAGCAGATGCTCCCATTTGAAAATAACATGGTGTTGGTTACTTCAAGCCAGAGTAGACAATCAGGTATCCTTGCTGAAGTCCATGACTTCTCTTTTTTTTTTTTTTTGATGGGGGAGGGCAGAGCAATTGAGGTTAAGCGACTTGCCCAACGTCACATGGCTAGTAAGTGTTAAGTGTCTAAGACCAGATTTGAACTCAGGCCCTCCTGACTCCAGGACTGGTGCTCTATTCACTGCCACCTAGCCTCCCCACATGGCTTCTCAAAAGTTATTGGATACACCATTCACATGGGAAAACTAAGGGAATGAAGAATGATCATCACTCAGATTATGACTTACAATTCGATGGTCAGTCTATTAAGGTCATCAATCAGAGCCTATATCTTGGACTAGCATTGCCAGCGGACAATGATCTGAGACAAGGATTGGAAAGAAGATAGGGATTGAGCAGGATCATACCGGTATTTGGTGAATTTCCTAGCACTCTCAATGATTCCAAGGTGTTCCCTGACATAACAGCTTATCTTTCTGACATTAATATTTCCACATTGACATTATAGAGTGGTAAATCATGGAATACCATGAACCTGGAAAATCAAAGTGATGGACAACCCAAAGGCAATCCAGTGTCCTATGGAGGAGTAAATGACCTAGGTAGCACATTAGCATTGATGACTTCCTGGTATGCAAGAAGTGACATAAAAACATTAGCAAGGGTATGTATAAACAAATGAAATTGGGCAAGTTATGAGGTGAGGATGAGGGCTTGATGGTGGTATCGTTCAGTGGGAAGAAGAGGACTCATACTATTGTAAAAGGTTGTTCAAGCATTCTGTGACTTGATCCATGTGGGCAGCATGAGTAGTAGTAGGACAGCTCCCTGTGCTGATATAAACCACCCATATATCTGTAACCTGTCCTCTTTGAGGGCTCTATGCTACCCTGAAAGACCAAGTGAGTTGACCAGCCTCATAGCCATTTTGTTCCAGAGGCAAGACGTGAAACCAGATTTTATTTTCTTTAAAAAGGTCAATTTTTAGTGATATCTTTTAAAAAAATATATAATCTAAACATCTGAATATTATCTTTCTCCATCACCTGCAGTACAAGATTTTATAGAAGGAGAAAAACTGCAGTCTAGCGATACAATGAATGCATCAACCTGATCTGCTCCTGTGTACAACTCTCCATATCCATGGTGTGCCAACTCTGCAAAGAAGGGAAGGCAGCCTAGTGTCATCTCTTGCTGAGGCTTGGTCATTGTAAGCATGAATTTTTAGCTCCTTTTTAAATTCTACCTATTTAATTAGTTGGAGTAATTATGTCTATTGTTATCTTGGCTCAGTTTAATTCTGCATCAGCTCATCCCAGACCATGCATGGGCTTCTCTGAATTCTTCTCAATTATTATTTCTTATGCAACAGTGCTCGCTCTAGCCCCACTCCCAGAGGGCTAGGGGGTTACATGGCGGTTTCCAGGATCTTAAGGAGGTAGGAAATCTCTAGTCCCTGCCACTTGCTCCCACATCTAACCCCTCTTAGTTCTAGTGACTTTCCTGCTTTTAATCATTTCCTCTTTATCCTGTATGTAACTTACTAGCATATATGTGTTTGTATGTTGTTACCCCCATTGGACTGAAAGCTATGTGAGGGTAGATACTGTTTTTTGTCTTTCTTTTAATCCCTAGTGCTTAGCACAGGGCCTGGCACATAATAGGAGCTTAACACAATTATTGAATCGATCGATCCCCTATCAATTGTGCTCCCCCCAATTTATGGGTCTAAGAAGCTCAGTTTTATTTAACCACTTACCCGTCAGATTCATTTTTTTACAAAGGATCAATTCCTTCAAAGGCACAATTTCTACCTAACACCTCCAGATTGTAATCCCTCCTTATGCCACTTTAGATTCTGGGGAGGGGTCTGTGTTAGGTTCACAAATTAATTCAGTTCCTACATAGCATTAATATCAACAAATTCAAGTCCAAAGCTCTCTCTGGCTTTGTGTCCTAGGACTCTTGCCTCTTAGAGCTTCTCCTTTGTCTTGTCAGCAACATGTGGCCTGGAGTCCTGGTTCCACAGACCCCATGGACTGAGCTCCCTAGTCCATGACTCTGATTCCTGCT
>NW_027185797.1:33659896-33663275 GCF_028583685.1 Petaurus breviceps papuanus
CTTATTCCCATTGAATTTGGCTTAAGGAGGGAATGAAATACACACTCAATAGGGTATCTCACTCTCCAGGAGAGTAGGGGGGAAAGGGAATGAGAAGGGGGATGATGGAAGGGAAGGCAGGTGTGGGGGGAGGGAAGTTGGAAGCACTCACTTTTGAAAAGGGATGGCATCAAAGTAGAGAATAGAACAAGAGGGAGGTGGGATAGGAGGGAAGGAAATATAGTCAGTCTTTTACAATATATCTATTATGTTATTGTTTTGCATTAGCCACACATGTACAACCTATACTGAACTGCTTATCTTCCCAGTAAGGGTGGGTGACAAGGGAGGAAGGGAATGAATCTGGAATTCAAAGTTTTAAAATCAAATACTCAAATATATTATTATTATTATTAATATGATTTTATGTGTAATTGCTAAATAAGATATACAGGCACTGGGGCATAGAGATCCACTGAAAAAGTTGAACGGGGTATGGGAGAAAATATGGGAGAGAGCAGATTGGAGGAGGAGATATCCTGTGGGACTGTTATTTTGGGGTCATGGGTAGGGGGAAAACAGGGAGAAAATTTATAACTCAAAATCTGGCCGAAATGAATGATGTAAATCAGAAGTTAATAAAGCATTTGAAAAATAAAAAAAAAGCAAAATAAAATAAAAATTCACCTCCTCCTACAACCCCTCACTTTATTAGGATTGTCTATTCAAGTATTAAAGGTGTCTGATGAAAAGAGAAGTATTTGGGCTAGTTTTAGAAAACATTTATTCTATAACAGACCATGTCTTCATAGTTACACACTTGCCTGAGAGTTAAAGAAAAAAAAAACCTAGTGAGTGTATTGTTCATTGATTCCAAAAACATCATTTGACTTTAAAGAAAAAAATCTGGCCTTAAAATCTGTTTTCTGACAGAGTTTCTCCTATGTGTATGTTAAGACAGCATGTCAATATCAAGTGAGGCATAAAATAAGGAAACAAGGTCCTGCTGTGCAAAACAACCTGGAGAGAGTCTCAATGGATCATGGTTCACCTATGGATGTGAAGGTAGTTCTATAAAATCTAGCAGATGCTCCCATTTGAAAATAACATGGTGTTGGTTACTTCAAGCCAGAGTAGACAATCAGGTATCCTTGCTGAAGTCCATGACTTCTCTCTTTTTTTTTTTTGATGGGGGAGGGCAGAGCAATTGAGGTTAAGTGACTTGCCCAACGTCACATGGCTAGTAAGGGTTAAGTGTCTAAGACCAGATTTGAACTCAGGCCCTCCTGACTCCAGGACTGGTGCTCTATTCACTGCCACCTAGCCTCCCCACATGGCTTCTCAAAAGTTATTGGATACACCATTCACATGGGAAAACTAAGGGAATGAAGAATGATCATCACTCAGATTATGACTTACAATTCGATGGTCAGTCTATTAAGGTCATCAATCAGAGCCTATATCTTGGACTAGCATTGCCAGTGGACAATGATCTGAGACAAGGATTGGAAAGAAGATAGGGATTGAGCAGGATCATATCGGTATTTGGTGAATTTCCTAGCACTCTCAATGATTCCAAGGTGTTCCCTGACATAACAGCTTATCTTTCTGACATTAATATTTTCACATTGACATTATAGAGTGGTAAATCATGGAATACCATGAACCTGGAAAATCAAAGTGATGGACAACCCAAAGGCAATCCAGTGTCCTATGGAGGAGTAAATGACCTAGGTAGCACATTAGCATTGATGACTTCCTGGTATGCAAGAAGTGACATAAAAACATTAGCAAGGGTATGTATAAACAAATGAAATTGGGCAAGTTATGAGGTGAGGATGAGGGCTTGATGGTGGTATCGTTCAGTGGGAAGAAGAGGACTCATACTATTGTAAAAGGTTGTTCAAGCATTCTGTGACTTGATCCATGTGGGCAGCATGAGTAGTAGTAGGACAGCTCCCTGTGCTGATATAAACCACCCATATATCTGTAACCTGTCCTCTTTGAGGGCTCTATGCTACCCTGAAAGACCAAGTGAGTTGACCAGCCTCATAGCCATTTTGTTCCAGAGGCAAGACGTGAAACCAGATTTTATTTTCTTTAAAAAGGTCAATTTTTAGTGATATCTTTTAAAAAAATATATAATCTAAACATCTGAATATTATCTTTCTCCATCACCTGCAGTACAAGATTTTATAGAAGGAGAAAAACTGCAGTCTAGCGATACAATGAATGCATCAACCTGATCTGCTCCTGTGTACAACTCTCCATATCCATGGTCTGCCAACTCTGCAAAGAAGGGAAGGCAGCCTAGTGTCATCTCTTGCTGAGGCTTGGTCATTGTAAGCATGAATTTTTAGCTCCTTTTTAAATTCTACCTATTTAATTAGTTGGAGTAATTATGTCTATTGTTATCTTGGCTCAGTTTAATTCTGCATCAGCTCATCCCAGACCATGCATGGGCTTCTCTGAATTCTTCTCAATTATTATTTCTTATGCAACAGTGCTCGCTCTAGCCCCACTCCCAGAGGGCTAGGGGGTTACATAGGGGTTTCCAGGATCTTAAGGAGGTAGGAAATCTCTAGTCCCTGCCACTTGCTCCCACATCTAACCCCTCTTAGTTCTAGTGACTTTCCTGCTTTTAATTATTTCCTCTTTATCCTGTATGTAACTTACTAGCATATATGTGTTTGTATGTTGTTACCCCCATTGTACTGAAAGCTATGTGAGGGTAGATACTGTTTTTTGTCTTTCTTTTAATCCCTAGTGCTTAGCACAGGGCCTGGCACATAATAGGAGCTTAACACAATTATTGAATCGATCGATCCCCTATCAATTGTGCTCCCCCCAATTTATGGGTCTAAGAAGCTCAGTTTTATTTAACCACTTACCCGTCAGATTCATTTTTTTACAAAGGATCAATTCCTTCAAAGGCACAATTTCTACCTAACACCTCCAGATTGTAATCCCTCCTTATGCCACTTTAGATTCTGGGGAGGGGTCTGTGTTAGGTTCACAAATTAATTCAGTTCCTACATAGCATTAATATCAACAAATTCAAGTCCAAAGCTCTCTCTGGCTTTGTGTCCTAGGACTCTTGCCTCTTAGAGCTTCTCCTTTGTCTTGTCAGCAACATGTGGCCTGGAGTCCTGGTTCCACAGACCCCATGGACTGAGCTCCCTAGTCCATGACTCTGATTCCTGCTCTTAGGACTGAAGAGGACAAAGGAAGCAGACCTAATACCTCTTTCCCCCAACAATGCCTAGAGCTGGCCCTCATGTCTTTCCTCATTTATGATGTGTCAGCTCTGTGAGTCAACGAGTCCTTCACCTGGACACTTGGGAGATGTAGACAGAGAGAAAGAGAGAGAGAGAGAGAGAGAGAGAGAGAGAGAGAGAGA
>NW_027185797.1:33663375-33764874 GCF_028583685.1 Petaurus breviceps papuanus
AGAGACAGAGAGACAGAGAGAGACAGAGACAGAGAAAGAGACACACACACAGACAGAGAGACAGAGACACAGAGAAAGAGAGAGAGGGAGTGCTACTCAGGACTGTTCTGGCTGCACAAGCAGTTCTTGATATACAGTCAATAGAAAGAGGCTGTTCTCAATCACCTGGCAGGACGACTGAGAATGTCCACAGCTGCACCAGTCTTTCCCTAGAAATAGGTCTCTGGTTACTCCCACTTGGATACCTCCATCTTAGGTAATCTGGGCACGTATCAACCCCCCATTCACTCACCACAGCTTGTTTTAACCATTACCCAAATCGATGGGCATCTTCCTTTTTTTCGATTCTTGCCTACCATAAAAAAGTGTGACTGAATAGTTTGTACATTTTTCTTCTCTTTATTGTTGTTTCCTTTTTGGAGTAGATGTCTAGCAGTGAGAACTCTGAATCAAAATCATTTTATTCACTTTTTTAAGCATAATTTCAAATTGAAAATCAGTTTTTCTTGACTCTCAAGCTGACTCTTATAGTAATATCAAGGCATAAATGATAAAATATGATGTTTATTGCCCCTGAAAAAAAGAATGATGCTTTGCTGGGGTTAATTGTAAACCTCTGCCATGTTCTTTGAATTCAAGCCTGTTCTTAGGTCTAGCCTATGATCTCATAGAGAAGAACCGGTTGTACAGATACACATGGAAATAATAAAAGATTATGGGGCAGAGGGCTCCTGTGCTCTCATCTTGGTGTCTTGAGGGGCATATAGGAATTCTTTGTTCTTAAAGTTTTCATTTTGTATCACCAGGAAAATCCAGGGTGCTAACAATTTTATAGATTATAGTACATTTATCTATATACTTCAAGTATTTTCTTTCCAATAACCCAATGACCTCGACACTAGCAGTATATGACGTAACGTAACATAATATATTCCCATTTTTCTGATGAGGTAACCAAGGCCCTGAGAGACAAAAGGATTGAGATTTTCAGACCAGGAGTCTATCTGTTTTTTTTTTTTTTTGGTTGTTGTTGCACAAGGCACCAAGTTACCTTCCAGTTATGCTACCATCTCAAGATTTGAAGCCCAGATCCCTGCACAGGGTTATATGATTCTGGAAAGTCTGTGTGAGCAGAATTTATTACAATTAATATCTTGTTTTCAGGGTACTCATTTCCCATCCCGTTAATTGTGCAGGGACATAATTACTGAAGCAGACGAGCATCTAACAGCTTGGCGTCTGCAGTTTAATTGAAGCTGGAAAGCTAGCTTTTGGAAAACTAGCCTTATGTGCATGGAAATATTTATGAGTTGGCATGGAGAGCTGGCTCAGTGTAGCTACTATGGAAATATGTTAACCATTGACTTGCTTTACAAACTTAATTTTCTCTTGTGATTCAGAACCTTGGACCACAGCAATAAATAATAACGATAATAATTATTAGTATAAACATTTATATATTGCCTACTATGTGCCAGACATTAAGTGCTTTACAAATATTAGCTCACTTGATTCTCACAAAAAACCCTGGGAGGCAAGTGCTGTTATTATTTCCATTTTACAGATGAGGAAACTGAGGCAAACAGAAGTTAAGTGACAAGTGACTTATGCAGGGTCACACAGCTAATAAGGATCTGAGTTCAAATTTGAACTCAACTCTTTGTGACTCAAGCCCCAGTCAGTACTCTAGTATATAACTAGAATGTTTATATAACAACAACAGTAATAATATATTACATAAATCTTATATGACCAGCTAGCCTAACACTTGTTTTTAATAGTGTGGAGACTGATGCTGCGAGAGTGAACGTGGCTGTCACAAGGTCGTACTGTTAGTGGCAGGTTTAGAACCCAGGTCTGTTGCGTGCTCCTACTGCCATATTGGGCTATCTCTATGGAGAAGTCCCTTGAGACTCTCACTGTTAGGACTGATCCTTTGCATGCTGCTATCACTTGCTCATCAAATATCATCATAATTGTCCCCAACTGTCTGAAAGGTTCCAGGGCATTTCTCATTCTCCCCCTGTTCTTACTGTTTATTGACTATTATTAGGTGTGGGTGGGAGACAGTTTTCTTCTCCCTCCTTTGAAATAGTAACTAAAAGCAGGGTATAGATAGATTGTTAATATGTTAACAAAATATTCATATCTGATGATTTCTTTAAGAAATACTTTCCCCCCCTTCTGATCAAATTAAAAGGAGCAGCTTCATTCAATGAGAAAGAATTGGACATTCCTTGTCAGGGTCTAAATGCTTATGCCCTGGTCTACTTTGTCAGTTCAAGCCAGTGGTGAAGGGATCACCTGGTACTTGGGGTGAAATTGTTCAGAGATAAAGGGAGTTGAAGGAATTTTCTGTCTTCCTCGTTCTTCATCATCTCTGTAGCCTTGAAATCAGAACTATTTGACTATGGGAGATACTGTATATAGTGGGGAGAAGATATGCAAACACATACTACACATAGACACGTATACATTGAGGAGATCACTGGAGAAAGGAAACAGCTTTCAGGAGTCTCCATGAACTCCTTCCCCCACCTCCTCAGCCCAAAGGGGTCTGCAGAGAGATTTCATGAAGTTAATGGACTTGGATGGAAAAAAATACATCTTTACTTCCATATAATTGATCTTTGTAATCTCATGTATTTTGTTTTTGACCCTAAAATCATTATTGTGAGATATGATCCATAGGCTTCCCCAGACTGCTGAAGACACCCAGGACACAGGCAAGCTTAAAGGTCTTTGCCATATAGATGTGAAGTCCCCAGATGCTTCCATCTGAAGAAGCCTTTGTCTTGGTTGCACAGAGTTCTGGTCCATTACAGAACCTCCAAATTAACTTGAGAATCCTTTTAAGGGGTTTGGCCTTCCTTGTTGTTATTGTGGGCCTTAATTCTCAAAGAGGATCAATGACAGACGCAGACCTTGGACAGACGTTGAAAACAGACAGTGCAGGGCAGCTAGGTGGTGCAGGGAATATAGCACTGGCCCTGGAGTCAGGAGTACTTGAGTTCAAATCCAGCCTCAGACAGTTAACACACACACACAAAACTAGCCATTTGACCTTGGGCAAGTCACTTAATCCCAATTGCTGTCCAAAAAGCAAAAAGAAAAAAAAAAAAAAAAAAGAAAACAGACAATGAAGTAGACATAGAATTGAAGGGCATTAGGAAGCCTGTCTTGATTGTCTTTGGGAAATTGAGGACTTAGGACATGATCCAAGATATGAAGAGGTAGAAATGATGAGATTTAGCCACTGCCTGGGCTGGAATTTTTCTCAACAGTTACCAGCTGCAGGACCATGGGAAAGTGAGGCCATGTCTCAGAAGCTCAGTTTCCAAATTTGCCCAAAGGGAATCACCACAGCGCCCATCTCACAGGTTTGTCATGAGGCTCCAATAAGATGATCGTTGTAAACATTAAAGGGCTGCACAGTTGTTACTGATGATGACTGAACTGGGTTTATAGTTTTCTTGGTTAGTGTTACTTTCTCTTACTTGGTTTATTTGTCTCTTCAAAGGCTGGAAGAAATCGAATTGCTTCTTTAGAGTTAGCCTCAGATAGTCACAGAGCAATCTTTCGATTTCTGAATGATCAGTGGGATAAAGGGTTTATACAGTCTCCATAGTATCATCGATCTCACACTGGTAGGGGCTCTAGGCACCACAAGCCTGAGGCTTTTACTTCCCAGATGAAAGAAAGTGCAGCTTGTAAGTCATTCAAAGGCCGGGTCTATAAAGCAGCATCTGGACCCAGGTCTTTGATACGAAACCAGGGATCTGTCTACCTCAGTGTATTACATTCCTTTGAAGGTCTGAGAAAAATTCACCCATGAATCTATCCATTATGTCTGGTAGCTCCTTCTGGATGTGTCTGATCAGCTGGCATGTCCATATTGGTTGACCGAGTTTGCCACAGCTGGATTGTTTTGAGTCCCACTGGTTTAAGATATGTGAAACTGTCCCCAACTTTGCCATCGGATCAATGTGCTTCACGCTCCGGGGCAGAACAACCATGGCAGGTGGCTCTTTGCCTCAGGCTCTTTGGAAATAATTGAAGTTAACTAAGCCATTTGGTCTCTGCCAGGCTGAGACTTGCAGTGAACGCCCTTCCTAAGCAATGAATCACCCCTGGATGCATTGCCCAGTTTTGACAATGGCTAATTTTTAATGTAAACTAGAAGTGTTCTCTTGGGGTCCTGCCAGACAAATTAAAGGTCAGGATGGGAGAAGAAGATGGCTTTCAATTTTAAAAATACATTTTTAATCAAATCTTAATTATCCTCTTAAAGATCACAGTGCCTTGATAAATCTCAGGCGGGTGGTGGTAGGGGGGGGGGAGCATGCCATGTGAAACCCAAGAAGAAACTAGTAGAAAAGTTTCATTGCTCTCTTGGCTTGGAGGCATCCGTCCCTCTGGATTCATTTCTGACATGTTGGAGAGCCTAGGCAAAGCTCTGTTTGGCAGTCTTCATTCAGGTCAGACGTTGCTGCCAATGGCTACAGACCATCAACCCACGGGCCATCCTCATTTAAAGAGGGATCCTCTTGCCCAGGACTTCATTGAATTGGGAGTGCCTTAACGGAAGTGATCCTGCCAGAGGATTTCTGTTTGTTCTTAATGCTGCCTTGCATCCTGCTTAGAAGGACCTTTGTTCCTTCAGGAATGAAGGCCGCCTTTGTGTTCTAGATGCCAACCATGCTGAATGATGTATTTGTAAACTTAAGCATGGCAGAGACTTTTAAAGTGACCCTAGTCTAGTAAGCATTTTGAGGACACTTATTATCTTAATCAGCTGACCTGGTGCGGTGGGTGATCAGAAGATAGAACTGGGGACTTATAGTCTACTCTGCCAACTTTCCTCATGCATGTTAGCTACATATGGAGTGTTCAGGGAGGGCTAGCACCTCTGGTGTGAAGACTGCCAAGCTATTTTCAGGGCCGCTCACCCACCTTTGGTATCCACCTTCACCCGCCTCTCACCTGTAGCTCCACGAAGCTGCCACACACTGATAAAAATTTCCTTGGCAGACAGGTTAAAGCAGGTTGAGAGTAACTGATGAACCTCAAACCCATTGGCAAGTTAGGGAGGTGTCTACCCCAGACATGTGGAACAGGGGGATGAGAGCAATTTGTTCCAGTGGCCATGAAAGCAGTTGGAGAAGGTTCTGTGGAGTGCTTAGAACTTGGTCAGACACTGAAGACACCAGTCATCCTCTGTATCCTGGGCCATTCTGAGGCATCTTGACTCTTATCTCACCACTTGCCTTCAATGACTCTGGAAGAGAGTGAGGCTGATGACTGCATAACTCTTTCTCCCAAATCCAACTCCCCCACAAGTTAAGACATGACCCATCATCCAGTATCTTACTATTTTACCTATCTTGAAGTCCTATGGTAACAGGAGAGTGACAAAGCAGTGGTTGTGGATGCTCTGGGAGCTGTAGTCACAGCCCTGCACACAGGCAGCCCAGGTCATAGGGTCATCTTCTCAGTGGAGTGAAGCAGTATGGGGATTTTGCAGCCCCTTGAGTGTCTGAGCAGCATTTTTAATGGACTGTGCTGCTCACTTCCTGGTATGAAGAAAGGGCTAGAAAGGGTGCCTTAAATTGCCTACTTCACCTGACCTAACCCTGGCCTGCTTACCTCAGCAGGTAGGGATACTATGGGTGGTCACACACACACATTTACCAATAAATTTGTGATGATTCACTCACAATTGGTAAAAGGAATGTATGCATGCTTATGAACAACATGGAATCCAGCAGACCTGAAAGATGAACATTGAGAGGACCCAACAGGTATTATGTCTAAATAGCAGCCGTGAGTGAAACAAGGCTGGCAAAGGAAGGCTTCAAAGTTGGAGCTGGATACGTGTTTTTCTAGAGTGGCTACAGTGAAGTGGAGGGCCATGAAGCTGGTATAGGTTTCCCAATCAGACCTAATCTAGTCAACAAGCTCGAATGCCTCTTAAAAGGAGTGAATGACAGGCTCATGATGATTTGACTCCCACTTGCAGGAAAGTGTCATTATGCCCATCATAAGTGCACATGCTCCCATCATGTCAAACCATGATGAGGCTAAAGAAAAAAAGTTATGAAGACCTGCAAATCCTCATCAACAGTGTGCCCAAGGAGGAGAAGCTTGCAATTCCGAGTAACTTTAATGCAAGAGTAGGCACAGTCTGCCAGACATGGCAGGAGTCCTTGGGAGGAATGAAGGTGGAAATAGCAACAACCATGGTTGTTTGTTTGTTACTGAAGAGCTGTAGGTCTCATGACCTCATCCCCAACACAGTCTTGTGTTTACCTAAACCCAAAACTTCATGGATGCACTCTCACAACAAGCATTGGCATTTGGCAGAATATGTCATCGTAAGGAAAGGAGACAGGAAGTGAGGATGACAAAGATATCGTGTGGCCCAGAGTGCTGGACCGACCATAGACTTATCCAAGTCTCCAAGGAACAGTTGCATTAAATAAAAGCTGTGGTGCCAAGACAAGAAGACTGTCAGGAGACTCAACATAAGCAGATTAAAGCACTGCCGCATGGGTGAACAGCTGATTGCTCACCTGGAAGGAAAGCTAAGTCAGAATACAGTTAGCAACAGTGGAGCAGAAAAGGAGAGGGCAGCTTTCAGAGACTTGGTGTACAGCACCGCATTTATTCCTCTGGGCCAAAACACTCACAAACATCAAGATTCGTTTGAAGAAAATGAAGGGGAAATTTATAAGCTTCTACATGAAAAATGGGAACTCCACAGGATTTACCAGCAGGACAGTTCACCCATCTTTAAGAAAGTAGTGTCTAACGCCATCAAAAGTAAAATGCAAATGAAGCTCAGGGAGATGCAGGATTCTTGGTTTAGTAAGAAGGAAAATTGCAACAACCCAAAGTGCTTCTATGATACCCTGAACAGTATTTATTGACAAAACCTATGCTACATCTCAAGCACTCAGTTCTGATGGAGCCACATTGATTAGTGATAAGGACGTGATTCCGGAGACATGGGCTAAACACTTTTATCATGTTCCACCCCCCCTTTCCAAAATTTATTTATTGTAAGTTTCCCCAGTTACTTTTAAGATGATTTTTTACATTCATTTTTCCAACTTTGACTTACAAATTTTCTCCCTTCCTCCTTCCCCTCCCCTCCATTGAGAAGACAAGCAGTTTGACATAGGTTATACATGTGTAGTCATGCAAAACATATCCATAATAGTCATGTTGTGAGAGAAAACATAGACCAAAAAAAACCTCAAGAAAAATAATGCAAGTTAAAAAAGTACACTTCAAGCCATATTCAGACACCAGCAGTTCTTTCTCTGGGGATGGATAGCAGTTTTCATCATACATCCTTCTCCTCCATAATGTTCTAACAGACTGTTATCAACAAACTGTAAAGCCAGTGACCACCAGATACCTCAGGCTGAAGTTAATTCCTTTCTCCCCAAACTTCCAAATGAACAAGAGGTTTTGAATGCCATCAGGTTCCTTCCAGGTTCTAGTTAATGAGCGAAGGCACCGATGGAGTGAAGCGGGGCTATGTGTTTGCTCCTGTGTTTTTTAGCACGATGTTGTCAGTGATGTCAGACACTTTCAACAAGGATGAAAACAGCTTCAAGTTTAACTGTGGCTTGATGGTAAATGATTTAACTTGGAAAGGCTATAAGCCAAGATTAAAGTGGAAGAAGAATTGACACACACCATTTTGTTCACAGATGATAGTGTACTCAATGCAGCATCTTGGTCTGAGATGCAAGAGTATGGATCACTTTGCCACTTGTGCTAATTATGGAACCATTGGTTATAGCAAATAGAGAAATCTTGAATATTGTAGATAAGTTCAACCACCTAGGCAGTATACAAGGATGCACACATAGATGAAGACGTTGATGTATGCCTTGCTGGAGCTAGCTAGTGTCTGGGAGGTTCTGAAGGAAAGTGTGGGAGAAAAGAGGTGTTAGGCTGACAGACCAAAAGTCTACAGAATCATTGTGCTGAGCTAATTGTTGTATGCCTTTGAAACCTGGACTGTATACAAACATTGCGCCTTAAAAATTGAACTGTTTCCATTCGAATAGCCTTAGGAAGATTCTGAAGATTACCTGGTAAGATAAGGCACGAGACACTGAGGTCCTTTCTCAAACTGAGCTGCTAAATTCAACTGCAGGAAGCACATTTCTGATGGACTGGCAATGAAGCCTGAATGCCAAATGCAGGTTTGCCTAAGACTATTTTATAGGGAACTCACTCAAGGCAAATGCTCACCTGGAGATCAGAAGAAGCAATGCAAGGACACTCTCAAGGTCTCTCTGAAGAACTTTAGCATTGATTGTGAGACATAAGATACTGGCACTGGAATGTCCAGCATGGTGTGCCCTGTGCTCCATTGCAAGGCAGAATCCCTAGCTCACAGCAAACATGCACATATGCAGAGAACTCTCCATCCCAAATGTTTAAAAGGACTATTTGTGCCTGATTCGTGGTAGAGCCGTCCAAGTCCATATTGATCTGATCAGCTACAATCAGACACGCTGTACCTTGACCCCAACATCATCATTGATCCTCTTCAAGTATGAAGATGAACGACAGCTACTTATCCATCTACCGTCCATGGCTACATTCCCTTCTTCCCCCTCACTGTGAGGGAGATTGCCTAGTCATTAAAGGAGTGAGCCCTGCCCTGGAACCCCACTAGTCCTTACCTTGACAAGGCTAATGATAATGATGCTATTGATGAAAGACAACACATCTCACCGAACGTTTTTTGTTGTTCAGTTATCTCTGTCTCTTTGTGTCCCTATTTGGAGTTTTCTTGGCAGAGATGCTAGTGCCGTTTGCCATTTCCTTCTCCAGTTACATTTACAGATGAGGAAACTAAGGCAAACAGGGTTAAGTGACTTGCTTAGGGTCAGTGTCTGAGGTAAAATTTGAACTCAGACAGATGAGTCTTCCTGACTCCAAACCCTACACTCTATTCAGTGCCATCTAGCTGTCCAGATATGACCACACCAAATAATCTCCAGGTTACATAGGAGCAGAAAAGCCCCATAACCAACAACAAGAAAATCTCAAAATGTTGGGATTTAGCAGAAGACAGCACAATCATGTGGGGATTTGATGTGTCCGTATACCTGTGGCCATGTTGGTTCCTGGTATCATGCTGAAGTTGCTGACAATGACCCTAGAGAGGGTGAGCTTAGATCGTAATTATTTTATTCAAACTTAAAAAGTAGCTATTTTTTCCTATGTATGCAATAGTCTGTATTGAATATAAAGAAATAATAGCAGGAGGGAGATGTCTCAAGATAATTTTTAAGTGAATCTCATTGAAAAAGACAAGAATCAACTCATGGTGATAATGGATTTACATAAGGTTTTAAAATGTTACAGGCTCTTTATACGTCTTATCTCATAGTAAGTGCTGTGTCACTCCATTGATCCTCTATTGCCTCTCGGCTCCAATGTAATCTCTGTTTAGCTCTGAAAGTCCTTTACAACCTCCCTCCATCCTGTCTTTTCAGTCTCATTGTTTATTTCTCCCCTTTCCACACTCTGGGATGGGCCTAAACAGAGCTTTTCTCTGTTCTGCATGAACAACACTCCATCTCTCATCACTAGACTTTTGAACTGGCATCTCCCTTGCATGGAATACTGCCTCCCTACCCCCACACTCCTTACTTTCAACTCACAGAGCCCCTTTCATTCAACACTATCATCTGTACACAGCCTTTCTCCATCCTCCGATTGCTAATGCCTTGCTTCCTCAATCGTCCTGTCTTTATCTTATATTTGTTCTCTTATTTATTCTCTCTCCATGTGTAGGCTGTTCAAGAAGACTAGTACCTCTGGTGTGGGGGCTGCTGAGCCCTTTTCAGGGCTGCTTTCCACCTTTGGTATCTACCTGAATTACCCAACTCTTACGTGTGGTTCCAAGAATTTGTAGCATGTGCAGCCAGCCATATCTTGGCAAACCATTTTGGCTGAAGGATTAAACCAGATTGAGGGTAACCGAGAGGTCTCAGACCCATCGGTGAGTTTAGGGAGATGTCTACTTCAATCAAACTTCCTCTGGAGAAAGGGGAGGATGAGAGCAATTTGTTCCAGTAGCTGAGAAGGTAGCTGAAACAGCACTGTGGAGTGCTTGGGGCTTGGTTAGACATTGAAGAAACCAAGATCACATGCTGCATCTGAGTCACTGCCAATCATCTTGACTTTTATCTTGCCACTGGATTAAAATGACTTTGGAAGAGAGAGAGGCTGATGACTTCATGCAACCCTGCCTCACTTAAATCCAATTTATGCACTTATGAAAAGACATTACCAATGCTATTTTATCATTTTTACCCACTTTAAAGTCCTGTGGTGACAGGCAAAGTCAGGAAGCATCTGAGGTAGGATTTGAACTCAGGCTTTCCTGACTCAGAGTTCAGTGCTCTATATTCCATGCCTCTCAGCTGTCTAGCTAAGTGGAAAACCCCCCCCGCCCCGTACTCTGCTCTGGTCAGACGAGACGTCTGGAGTATTTTGTGCTTAGCTGACTATCATTGTGGGAAGGATGTTTAGGCATTTAGAATGAGACCTATGTTTCTTCCATCCTTAGAAAAATCCCTTTCTTTATCTGACTGCCCATTCTGCTGACGGTCCTCGAGCTCTCCTCTCCTTCATGGCTTTCTATGCTCACTGCTTCAACTTCCTCTCCTTTCACTCAATTCTAAACGCCCTGCAATCTGGCTTCTGATCCTCATCATTAACTGAAACTTCTTTCTAAATTTACCAAGGTTCTCTTCACTGCCACACCAAATGACTTTCCCAAGTGCTCATGCTTCTCGACATTTGAGCAGCCTTTGTTAGCTTGGATCATCCCGTTTTCCTGGCTTTCTCTCCTCTTTAGTTTTTGGCCAGCCTGCTCTCACCCGCTTCTTCTCCTCCCTGGCTGCTTGCTCCTTCTCTCGATCTTTTGCTTGATTTTCAACCTGGTTGAAGCTGCTAACTGTAGCCATTCTCCAAGGCTGCTATTGCTGCTGCTGTCACCGCCATCTTCTGGTCCCACTTCTGCTTCTGGCCTAATTTTTTACTTTTTTGGGTATTTTTGTTTTATACTATTATATTATCCTAGTATAATAATATTACAATATGTTATAGTATAATATTCAGTAGTATATTTTACATATCATATATTATATATAATGTACTGTAGTAGTCAGACAAAATATACAGACCCCTTCTCAGAATAATGTTTTCAAATATAGAAAGTAAAATATAGAGAATTACAAAGGAAACCAAGTATTGTGAAATTTAGTTATCAAAATAACGTAAAAAAAATTCTGTTTTCTGCTATCTAACTTGGTGAATTCATCACTTCCCATCGATTCAATGATAGTTCCTTCTCAGATGATTCCCAGATCTATATAGCCATCTCTAACTTCTCTGCTGGGCTCTAGGCTCTTATCACCAACCAACTTTTGGAAGTCTTGAACTGGAAGCCTAGCAGGCATCTCAAACTCAACATAGCCAAAACAGAACTCATGATCTTTCCCCCATAACTCTACCCAACTGCACTTCCCTATCACAGTCAAGGGCATGAGTATACTTCCAGTCACCCAGACTTTCAGCCTCAGGGTCCTCCTTAACTCACAATTATATTCACCCTCTATATCCAACCTATTGCCAAGTTTTATCATTTGAATCTTTGAAATGTCTCTGATGTGTTCCCTTCTCTCCACTCACACAACCACAGCCCTGACAGAAGACCTCATCAGCTCTCCCCTCAATTATTAAAGTAGATTTATGATTGGTCTTCTCACCCTAAGTCTCTCCTGACTCCAATTTATCCCCCACTTAACTGCCAATTCAATTGTCCCAAAGTGCAGGCACAACTGATGGGATCCTAATAAAGCTGCCACCAGTCCCACTATTCTAACTTTTTTAACGGACCTCACTGGATAGCAGGCATATTCTGATTTAACCAAACAATCTGGCTTTAACCATACCTCAAGGCCACAGACTCAATATAGCCACTGCCCTCAGACCCAATTCCTATATTTGACCATGTGTGTTCATGTGCTCAACCACAGTCCTATCAGAGAGTTATTTCAAGAGAGGACCACAACTGCTAGCCAATAAGAAAGCAGTGTGGCCAGGATGCTTGACTCCCAACCCCCAAATCAGAGAAAGGACCCCTCCCCATTAGCTAACCCTTAACAAATCCCTCCTGCCTTTTTAGTGTTAATAATTTCTATTGTGTAATCAGCAGCATTGCACTATAAATTGGTCGTGTTATCTTAGTGAGTTGCTGGTTCCTCTTGGAACCTAGCCCACTTTTGAGGGGCACAAATCTCAATAAATGCCTATACTTGGATTGGAGATGGTCTGACTATGAATTCTTTGAGATGGTTCCACCCAACACATCATGAAAACTCAATATGCCCATAACATCCTCCTCCCGGTCAAAGAACTGAACTGGCACTCCTGCCATCTGGATCAAATCTAAAATCCTTGATTTAGTTTTCTGAGCCCTGCAACTCATATGTTTTGACCTTTTCGGTACTCTTAGACTTGACTCGATCCGGCCACCCTGACTTTCTTGTGGTCACTCACCCTTGACATTAATCTCCTGCTGTCTTCCTTTTCCCTTGCTATCCACCAGCTCTGGAATGAGCTCCCTATACTTCTCCACTTTCCTGGTCTACTTCAGGCCTCAGCTTTAATCTCAGCCCCTTTGGGATGCCTTCCTGGGTCGCTGAGTCTTATTATTCATGTCTCCCATCCCAAGGTGCTTCCATTTACATGGTATCAATCCTGATTGTGCTATCTCCTTATCAGAATTTGAGCTCTTTGAGATCGGGGACTGTTTTTTACCTTAATCTCTTGGCACGGTGCCTGACACTTGGACAGCCTTTAGTAACTGACTGACTGACATCAACGTGCTTCTGGCCTTCATTGACATCTGTTATTCTCTTCCACTTTATGAAAGAAAAGAAGATAATTGTTAGATGAATTAGCAGCAACCAATGTCCCAAACAACATGTGAATCCATCTGGGCCAAGATTTTGGATGGAGGATCACCAGGGACATTTCTGTCCTTACAGAAAGTCAATATGGGATTAGGAATAGGGACTGGGCCTCTGATTTCATTGGTAGAAGGAACTTTGAGGTGAGTATATGCCTTCTCCCAAAACCTTGGCACCTGCTCTCTAACTTAGAGGCTTACGTACCTGGGCCACTGAGAGGGTCTTACCCAGGGGAACTCAGCCCTTGTGTGTCAAAGGTGCCCCTTGAACTCCAGAATTCTTGGCTTCAAGGACAATTCTCTATCTATTAAACCACACTGCAGCTAACGAAAAGCAAAAGACTCTAGTGCTCAATCTTGATAGCAAATGAACAAGCGATGAATACGAAAATGTTTCCTGAAAATCAGTCAACTGAATCACTCAGATGGAGAAGGCATGACTTAATTTGTGGGGGGAAATCCTGGAGAGAATTCAGCAATAATTAATTTTTTTCTTCCCAATATGTAGACTTGGGGCTGTCTTCTCAAGTGCTAGACATTTAACCATTTGAACTTTAATCTGCAAATGTCTACTCAGAGAATGCTAAAGCAAAAGCCCCAACAATAGACTGACTGAGAGGAGAGAGAAACTGGGTAGTTCAGCAAGAAGTCAAATGGAATTGGGCAGCATGGCCCAAAGCTTTGACACATGAGTCATTAGAAGGAGCTGAAAGTCTCCCTGTTTGATGCACAAAAAGATTAGTCTAGTTGAGTCTCAGTGATGTGGTAGGGGTTTGGACCTGACCCAACAGGACTGAAGCAGTAATGCTGACAAACTGGATTTTTTCTGGTGAAAACCATCAGCCTGGATGCATCACCCACAGGGTTGATGAAGCCTACTACGCATGAGAATGTAAGCAACAAGGATCTGGCATAGCTTGGAAGACCCTGTGGGGAGGCATGGGGGCTTGCTTTGATTCAACAGGAGCAAGAATTCTTAATGGACTCTGGGGAAAACAGCAACAGCAACTGTGCTCTGCTCCCAGAGCTGATGATGTCTTAGAGAATGACCGCCACAGATGGATGTTGAGATGCCTCAATAATGAATGGTTGTCCCTTCCCAAGGCTTCTCTCTGCTGACCTAGATGCAAACAGTCCAACAGCTCTGATGGAATGTCTCCTCCTAAGATGCAGCCCTTTCCTGACTGCCAGTCTCATCCAACTCTGGGTCAAGTCCTCCAATCACGGCCACATGTTCCACCCAAGGGAATGAAGATGTTCACATTCTCCAGGAAATCTTAGAGATGGGATTCGAACCCATGTCCTACAAAAATGAATCAAAAACACCAGGAAGCCCATCTGAGATCCAAGCAAAGAACAAGCATGGAGTTAGCCGGATAGACTCTTGGGAAGCTCAATAGAACAATGACAACCAGCAGGTCCGACTCCAGCCAGGGCTCTTGTCATGGTGCCCTGCTCATTACAGGTTGTATGGTGCAGCTTTTCATACCCATAGTATTCTCCTCTATTGGCCTCTATGGGTCAGTTGTTTTTTTTTATTTCTCTGAGACTGCAATGTCCTATGACTATAAGCCACCCAAGACAGAGAGTTGGTATGATTGGGGAAACCGTCATTCTGGGGCCAACTTGGTGACAAGTATCTCTGCATTGAGCTAGGCATGTTCCTAGAGAACCGCTTCCATGGCACGCATGAAGCCCTTCTGACCAGAGTTAGTACTTTTCTGGAGTCATCTTCAGAGACTAGGCTCACCTAGTTTCTTGAGCATAATCAGTCCAAGAGTGAACCAGATTTTATTAAGCATTTGCTACATGTCAAACACCTTGCTAATTGCTGAAAATACAAAGAAAGGTAAAAAAAAAAAGCAATACAAAACCCCAGTTTCCACAGTCCTACTCTGAGAGTGTTGCCATGCAAATGGTGGAGGAAGTATCTAAATATTTAGATAAACCGAAGATATGCAGAGTAGATGGAAGGTAATTTCAGAGAGAAGGGAGCAGGGAGAAACCAGGAAAAGCCTCCTGTGAGATTTACACTGAGTCTGACAGGGAAATGAAGAGACTGAGCTCATGGAGCCGAGTATTCCAGGCATGGAGACGAGTCATTGCAAAATCAGGGGGTTAGGAGATGGAATGACCTATTCAAGGAACTGCAGAAAGGCCAGTGTCACTGGTTCAGAGAATGTGCGGAGGGAGAAACACCAGAAGGGGACCAGGTCACCTTTAAAGTTCCATGGAGGATGTCAGAGGTAGAACAACCAGTCAGAAGGCCATCGAAATATTTCTGCGGTGGGGTGAAGTGGGAATGGAGGAGAGTGATAACTGAATGGAGAGAAGGGGATACAATGCTGCGAATGTAGGAAAAAAGCTTTGGCCACAGACGCAAACTGAGGGCACAAGCTTGGGTGCTGGCGGGACAGTGATAGCCAGTTTCAGAACGGGGAGGGGTTGGGGTGAAAGATAATGCTCTGTGCTTTTGGTCCACCATTCCCAGAGGGACTCCCAGGGATCCAACATATTGTACCCATTGTCTGGAATTGTAAAGGGCCTGTTTGAAAGGTCTTCCCACTGAGACCACTGTGGATGATTATGCTATATATCAATAGACCCAGGGCTGTCCACTGACCATATGAACCCTTAGAAAGCCAAAGTATGTCCTCATGCATTTTCTCCAAGAGGCATCATGGTGTATTGGTAAGAGCTCAGGGCTTGGCATAGACCTAGGTATATCCCATCTCTGATGCCTACTAGGTACTGTGTCTCTTAATCCTTTAATCCTTCTGGCCCCAAATTTCCTCCTCTGCAATACAGAAGCAGCACTTTTAGTATCTTTCTAGCTGTCTGACTGAGTAAATCACTTAATTGTTATCTGCTTCAGTTTTCCTAACTATAAAATGGGGAGCATAATAGCACAAACTTGACAGGACTGTCATATGGTCAAATGAGACTGTATTCTCTCTATCTCTCCCTCTCCCTCTCCCTCTCTCTCTCTGTCTCTCTCTCCGTCTCTGTCTCTCCCTCCCTCCCTCCCTCTCTCTCTCTCTCTCTCTCTCTCTCTCTCTCTCTCCCTCTCTCTGTCTCTCTCTTTCTCTCTCTCTCTCTGTCTCTGTCTCTCCCTCTGTCTCTGTCTCTTTCTCTCTCTCTCTCCCTCTCTGTCTCTCTATCTCTCTCTGTCCCTGTCTCTGTCTCATCCTGAGGTATGGGAAATAATGCCCCAATTCTCAGGTCCTTGTTACTATTATTTTCTGAGGTCTGTTTCAGGGTGCAATCTTGGGCTTTCATCTCCACTCATAAGCCACGCCTAGGGTCCCCCAGCCATGCTGTCCTGAAGATGATCTTGTTCCCTGTGGACCCTCAGGTGGTCACAAAGTCCAGCTGTCCTTTCTGCCCTGGAACAGACACAAGGGCCTCTGCTCTCCTGTAAGTACCCACATCCTTCTGCTACTGCATTCTCCTGCAGGCTAGCTCCTTCACTCTGCAGCCACAGCCCAGCATGTCTGATCAGTGCCTCTGGCCTTGGCATGACTCAACAGTGTAAAGTCCTTCAGTCTTCTCCTACTCAGCCAGAAGCCCCCCACACTGTCTGTGAGATGCAAGTTTGCAGGGCTTGGGCTGTCTCCCCACCCAGCTGCCACCAGGGCTTCTTGTTTGTTGATTCTGCAGGTTGCCGTGGAGGTTATACTTTACTGAGGCAGACCCACCCCTGGATGTCAGATCTTTCCTGAGGCCTTCTCAAGATGTCTTAGGAGGACAACTGCTTTACTTGGACTTTTGTTTATTTCTGCTGCTCTGTGTTTCATCTGAGGTGATGTTCTGCCTTTTTTTGTGAAGGAAATTTGGAGAACTGAACATTTTTTACCTACTCAGTCATCTTCCCAGAATCTGCTCAGCTGAACTATTTTCATCACATAATGAGAAGATGGTAGTTATTGGGAAAGACCCAGATGCTGGGAAAGATTGGAGGCAAAAGGAAAAGGGGGTGGCAGAGGATGAGATAGAGAGAGAGTATCAGAGAAACAGCACACATGAACTGAGACTTTGAGAGATAGTGGAGCTCGAAGGGCCTAGTGTGCCATGGTCCATGGGTCATGAAGACTTAGACATGACAGGATAACGGAACAACACCAGTCAAAAGTCTTTGATGTCACCACTGGCATTCTTTTGGGGCACCATGAGCCACCCCCACATGAGACAGCAAACTGAACTGATTAATATTGTGTGTGTTCTGACTAGTCCACCCACTGGCTGCTTCCCTCTCCCATTCCCCGAGATACAACAATATAGAAATTAGACCAATGATATAACCCTACAATGGCCTCTAAGCATTCAAGTTGAAGGAAGAGTCCATTGATATGACAAACTTCATTGTTGTCTTATTTGAAGTAATTGCCACAGTCGCCCCAGCCTTCAGCAGGTGCCCCAGCCTTCAGCAGCCGCCACCCTGATCAGTCAGCAGACATCAACGTTGGGGCAAGATCCTCTACTGCTAAAAAGATTTCCATCCACTGAAGGCTAAGGTGATGCTTAGCATTTTATTTCAGCAATAGAGCATTAAAAAAACTAAGATATGTACCTTCTTTAAAGATATAATACTATGGCCACTTAATCGACTACAGTATAGCATAACTATAATTTTTATATGTGCTGGGAAACAAAAACAATCATGTGACCTGCTTTATTGTGGCATTCTGGAACAGAACCTCTAATATCTCCCAAGTCTGCCTGTATAAGGGAGAATCTGGAATGTAAACTGGAGAGAACTGAAGAGATGCCTGGCCTGGACACTTTCCTCAAGGGGAGGATCTAGATTAAGTAGCCATCCACCCTGAGGGAGAGGTCGCAGGGGCACAGGGTGCTTCTAAGGCATGGAATGATTTTCCAGGATGAAGAGGATTCTGGGAAAGGTTTCTGGAGTAGTCAAGAATGCAGCCTTGTGAGAACTGAAGAAAAGACAAGACAAGGAAAGGAGTTAACAATTAGACGATTGCCATTGCCTAAGATGTATGGATAGAACTAAAGTGAGTCAGAGATCTTAATGCAAGGAGGCCAATCTTTCCCAGCATCTGGGTCTTTCCCAATGACTACCATCTTCTCATATGGTGAAAGTATGTCAGGTATCATGGAGGCTTGCTGGGGAAAGTCCATGACCTCAATATTGCATGTATACACACATATGTGTGTATAGTATATATAAATATATGTAT
Organism: Petaurus breviceps papuanus; assembly: GCF_028583685.1. Taxonomy (NCBI): domain Eukaryota; kingdom Metazoa; phylum Chordata; class Mammalia; order Diprotodontia; family Petauridae; genus Petaurus; species Petaurus breviceps. The sequence continues at coordinate 33,681,592 of NW_027185797.1, forward strand.
ATATATGTGCACATATGTCTGTATGGTTTTATTAGTATAGGAGAATTCCTGGTGTAGATATTTTCTCCGCTGACATTGATAGGAATCTGCTCTGTAGCTTATAGTCAGAAGATAATGCCTCAAAACCTAAGAAGTCAAGTGACTTGTCCAGGGTCTCACAGTCAAGATGAGTCAAAGGTTAGACTTGAAACAGATCTTCCTGATCTGGCCCTAGGGCTGTTCCTGTATCTGCCATACCATCGTGTCTCATAAATAATAAAGTAATGTAATAATTACAAAATCTTCAACATGCCTACTAATGGTGATAGACACATGTATAAAGTACTTCTAAAGTACTTACATACTCAGTCTGTTAAACCCTAAGAATAGGTTTCAGCACTTCAAATGACATTTCTTGCTTAATGTTCAACCCTGTTATGAAATCAATTGATTTGAGCAAACTCATTCATGGAAATAGTTCATGGTCTTTAAAATCTTTGACATATCTCCCTGGGCTCAATTCAAGTGATAAATGTAACCTCACGAAAAACCCACGGAGATATTGGATTTTAATTTAAGATTTATGAGGCAAGTCAAATCTTTGGATGGAGTAAAGATGTGGCATCAATAAAACATGTTCCTGGCTGAGAGATGCATATGCCCATGTGAAGCCAATGAACCGAGAGTCTCAAAATCCAAATTCAATCTAAATGTCTTCCTTTAAGCCAGTTACCTCAAAAGGGAACATTTGTAGGGTACAGGAAGAAGCATATTTTATCTCCTTTGCTGGGCTTAGAAATGAGTCCATAAAATAAATGAAGAATTTCCAAATCATGTGTATGTGTGTACCAGGAGAGGTCTTGGGCACAGTCATCAATCTCTCACGAGTATTTATTAATCACCCACTCTCTGCTTAACACTGTGCTAGGCATGGAACCCAAGGGTGAAAGAATCCCTGGCCTCAGGGAGCTTATACTCTATCAAAGGAGACAACAAAGATTGACAAAAAAGTCCCCAACCCCCCCCAATAAAAGCCAAATACAAGGTAAATTATAGGCAGGCCAACACTAACATCTCCTGATGAGGAGGTATTGTGAGGTAGTAGGTAGACTGCTAGATGTGGAGTCAAGATAAATCTGGGTTCAAATCCTACCTCAGACTCTAGTTGTATGATACTTGGCAAATTCAATGTTCTCAGCTTGTTTTCTCATCTATAAATGGGGATAATAGCAGCTCAGCACCTTCCTCACATGGGTGTGGAAGATTCAAGTGAAATCATCTATTTAAATGCTTTACAAACATTCATGTGCTATGAGAATGTTTATTTTTAATATTAGTTGCTAGGGATACACACGCATACAGATACAGATTTATGTATGGTGACAGACACATAGACACATATATGTGCATATATGCATATTCAAAATTGATTGATACACAGGCTTGATTAAATGGCAACTCTGTGCCCAGTACTGTGTTTGGAGAATGGACATGGGAAATAAGTTGGATTCAAAATTGGACAAGGGGAGAATAGGTTTGGGATTGAGACCTGCCTCCTATGGGAAACAAAAGCTCTTTTGCTAAACACCAACAATCTCTTTCCAGTACAAAGCATGGGACTCTCCAACTTCTGAAGCACTGAGAGATGTGGGGGGGGCAGGAGACCACATTGTGAACAAGGGAGGAATGAGAAGGAAGAGACTTCAAAGAAAGATGTTGGGCCAAAGAGGCTTGACTCAGAATAGAGAGAATGAGGGGTCATAGGCATGAATGGGCTGCAGCCTGCTTCAGCAGCCATATAAGGCTAGGAGAAAGTCAGTTGAGCCTGGGGTGACTTTACGGGAGACCAAGGCAGAGAGTGGTGCAGGATCGACAGGCCTGGAGGGGCAGCTGGCCATCTACACCAAAATTCTTGAGGTGATGAGCTCATAAAACATTTGGAGTCATTATGTTCTGGTATGGGAGGGAGGGATGAACAAAGATATTAAGAGATTTCCACACATTATGGATTAGAATAATCTTGTTTAAGTCATCAAGAGAGGCAGCTTGGTGGGACATGAATTCCAGCCTTGGTCAGACAGAAGACAACTGAGTTCACATCCTCCCTCTAATGTTTATAACACTCTAACACTGATGCTTTCCCAGCAATACCTTGGGTCATAGCAATATTGTATAAGCATTCAAAGCCTTGCCCAAGAGAGAATACCTCCCCCCCAACAATTATTACAAGTCCACGGCTTGGCCTGGGGTCAGCCTCTTGGTGATGGGCTTCTCCATCTCAGCCACCTGGATCATAGGCAGAAGACATACAAGCTATCACCAGGACTCAGTCTGACTTGATGCCCTTGAAGTTTGGCATGCCTGACTCTAGTTCAGACCCTATTGGCATAGCTCTCTTCTCCAGGAAGCACAAACACAAAGAGGTTTGATGTCAGATGAATTCCTGGTGGTGCGACATGTTTAGACAATGCTCGAGGATAGAAGCTATATTCAAAGGAGGAAAGTGAGAGAGAACAGATCTTCCTGAGAGTTTAAAGACTGACTCTTACCATTCTTTACAAGTCTTACAGTTTGTGAAGCCAAGACTTGATGGCACTTCTAAGAATCTGGTGTAAGATGGGAAATGCTGGAGCAATGGGTTTGATCTCTATCCTGTGGGTAATGGGCATCCATTGAAGGCTTGTGACATCATCAGAGTGATTTCTTAGGAATATGAGTTAAGCTGTTGGTGCTTTCTAAGGTGGATTAGAGGAAAGAAGAGACTGGAGCTAAGGAGATGAGGAAGAAGAGGAAAGAAAGCTACTTGTAGGTTCAAGGGACCTGGGTTCGAATTCCAGCTTAAATCCTTCTGATCTGTGTGCCTCTCTGGCATTCATTAAGTACCTTGCTGTTGTTCCTGAAGAGAACCATGACACCAGGAAGGTGATATCACAACTTGCAACAAGAACAATGTGGAAAAAAGGTCATTCGATATGGAAATTAAGGGATTGTTAGTGACTTTGGAGAGAGTAGTTTCAGTAGAATGATGAGATCTGAAGCCAGCCTGCAAAAGAGTTAAGAGAGTGAGAGAAAAGGAAATGGAGGCATGTATTTGATATACTCTTCACTTCATGTCACTTGGCCTTAGTAACAAGATCCATTTTAATTCAATGAAACCTTCAGGGTTGCTGGTAGCATTCAGGCACGGGGAGAATGAGAACTGAGAACTGGGATTGGATTGTGGGCACTAGGAAGAGAGAGGAACTAAATCCAGAAACTTTTTTATTTATTCTGCTCTAAAATACACCCAACAACCAATCAACCAAGAAATATTTATTAAGTTCAGGCATCATGCTAGTCAGTGGTGATAGAAATAAAAAAAAAAAGCAAGCTAGCTTTTACCTTCATGTAGCTGACACTCTGCTGGCCTGAGCTAGACATGGTCATATTGGATCTTGGACCTAGAATCCCATGTTTACTTTAGCCCATATTGATTTTAAAGTTTGGTCCCAGATTAGGATGCAGAGGAAGATGTGTCATTGGCTAACAAAAGGGACAGTGAGGTTGGTGTTTTTAAAAATGGAATCCTTTGTTCGAGCCTCTAATCTCTCCAGAGTTCCACCAAAGCGAGCCCTATATCTTTCCAATGCTTTTTCTCTTGTGCTGGGTCCATTTCCAATCCCGCTTTTGTACCTGGTATGTCTGTTGCATGATTCTTCCCAGAGAAGTCATTGTGTCAGGGATGACAGACTGAGAACACTGGTTTCTGGGGAACTAGAAGTCAAACTTGCATTTCCCAAGTTGCTCAGAAGCCTGGGACGAGATCCCACTCATTTATTCTCATTGAATTTACTCCATCAAGAAAAACCAGAGCAAGATTTTGCTTGTTGACATTGTCTTGTAAACAGTTCCCAGCTCCCCGAGACACCCTCATCTCTTGCCAACCTGGGAGCAGCGGGGGTGGGAGGCCCACAAAGGCCTCTTTTTTAAAGTGCCAAGGTGCTGGGAGGGATCGGCCAGGCCAGCTTGACTGCTGGCCAGCATGGAGGAGGTAAATGGTGCCAGCCATTTGTGGCCAGATGTTTACATTTTCTTCTGGGATAATATTGTGTGTCTTTGTGCCATGTCCTGATTGAGCTTGTGAGCCTGAGAAGGTGCTGCTAAAAGAACTTGTATGCATTTCTCAATTCAATTCGATTCAGTTCAATTTAGATTGATAATGAAAAGAGCTAGAATAATTATAATGCTTAAAGTTTTGCAAAGCACTTTACGATTACCTCATTTTATCTACACAACTTTAGAAAGTGTTATTATTATCATCCCTATTTTACAGATGAGGAAACTGAGGCAAAAATAAAGGTAAAGTGACTTGCCCATGGTCACAAAGCTAGTAAGTGTCTGAGGTCAGATTTGAACTCAGATCTTCCTAGTTCCAGGCCCAAGACTCTATCCATTACGCTCTCAAAGTACCTCTTTTCAGCGAAACATATAGAGCTAGGGGACTTTGAAGATGATGTAGTGTGGCCCCTTTACTTTCTAGACAAGGATGCTGGGGTCATGGAGGAGGAGTGCCTTATTCAAAGTTAGGAGCTGGCAAATGGATCAGGAGGAATTCAAACCCAAGTCACTGGAACCTCCCTCTACTTTTCCAAGTAGCACGTAGACTCCTTGAGAGCAGAGATGATCTCATGTTGGCACATGCATGTATAGCATCCAGCATAGTATCTGGAGCCCAGCTGGCATGTGACAAATGCTTTTCAGTGAGGTGGCCTAGTAGGGAGAAGGCTGAGCCTGGAGAAAGGAAGAACTGAGCTAAAATCCATCCTCAAACACTTCCCAACTGTGTGACCCTGGACAAGTCACTAAACTATCTGCCTCAGTTTCCTCACCTATAAAATAGGGATAACAGCACCCCTTCTTTCCCAGGATTGCTGTGAGGGCCAAATGAGAGCATAATTTTCAGGTGCTTATCACACTGCCTGGCACATGCTAAGAGCTATAAAATGTGAGCTATGGTTGTTTTTGCCCATTTGCCCCCTCACTCTTGCCACATAATTGGACTATTGCATTTTCTTGCCTAAACACTTCCTTGAAAGAATCTTTTTATGCCACTTTTTGCACAAAAGTCATCACTGGGAATATGTTGCAGCTTATCTGGCCCTTCTTTGTCTTCAGATCACCTGCAATTTGGAATCTTTAGTGATCGTGGAATCCAATGAATTATTTTAAAATGAGGCATTTATTCAGCATTTGCTGTGTGCCAAGCATGGTACTACGTGCTAGGGGAAGAAATATCAGCAAACAAAGTGGTCTTTTCCCTCGAAAGCTTATATTTAAGTGAAGGGAGACGCCACATACAGGGGTGCTGGAAAGGGACAGATGATCGCAATTTGGAAATGCTGCTTGCAAGGAGACAGAAAGCAAAGGGAGCATCTCTGGGGCCCCCCATGAAACAACTGTGTGGAGCAGGAAGTCACCCATCAGGGCAGCAGACGGTCAATTAGTGTCACTGAATGCTGAAAAAAATGGCTTCGCAAATGCAGAAGCCTCTTGTGATTGTTAAAAGTACCACACTATCTGCCCCTTCTAATCCACCCTGCTCTCTTCCTTCCACTCATTTCTAACTAAATGGAGAGGGACTAAGCACAAAGCTGGTCATTTTCAATGGACCTTGCAGATGTGGCAACTTTGCAAGGCTTTCTCCTAAGACATTGACATCTATATTTGGCGCATCAATATGGATGGACTTGCTATCAGGGATGCCAGTTTAGAAGGCTATTTCAATGAAGAGGTCAACAGGGCCCCCAAACATCCTATAGCAGTAAACACAAGCTCGTGGACAAAGGGGAGAGGTAGCCTTCAAGGGCAACACATATAGAACACAATCTTGTTTGTAAAACACTACCAGGGAAAATTCTGATTAAAAACAGGAAAAAGCAATGAACGTAAGTCTATTGGAAAGTTTGGTGTGAGGTTCAACCTCACTTTTCCAAGGAGCATTTACGAATACGGATGGTGAGAGGACAGCGAAGAGAAAAAGTGGAAAGGTTTGCAAAAGCTGCTGTAAGGATTTATTTTCATCATTGGTGACAGTGGAACCATCACATTTGGACCCTGATATCCCAGGTCTCCAGGATCTTTGTCAAGGAAATTCCAAATGGAGTCATGAAGAGCAGGATGCTAGTGAAAAATGACTAAACAGCATCCTAGGTCTCCAAATGCTGGATGCAGCCAAGGGGTGCCAGAGCACACACGCTTAGAGTCAGGAAGAACTCATTCCTTTTGGGTAGCTGGGGGGCATCAGAGTGGACAGAGGAAACCTAGAGTTAGAAAGACCTGAGTTCAAACTCAGCCTCATTTACTAGTTGTATGGTCCTGAGCAGGTCACTTCACCGTTTTCTGCCTCAATTTCTCCAAATGTTAAATGGGACAATGATGATACCTACCTCCCAGGAGTGTTGTGAGGATCAAATGCAACAATATTTGCAAATATCTCAGCCCAGGGCCAGGTGTGTGGATGGCACTAATAAATGCTTCTCCCTTTCCCTTCTCTTCCTTGCTGACTGGAGATGAAATTATACTTAAGACGATGATTGGGAAGAGTGTCAGAAGCTGATCACACAAACACTGAGGCACTCTGTGTGGATGGGTTAAAGGTGGTCAAAAGATGGGTGACAGAGACAAAGATCAAAACCATCTCCACAGGCTGGAATGTTGGGGAGAATCTGATCCACATCAACACTGGGGTGTGGCTGCCCAGAAAACTGAAGCAACTTCGGTAACAGGAGCAGACAGAGTTCCTTGGTACTTTGAGAGAGTTAGACCACATCTAGAGGACTGTATTTACTTATGGGCACCACAGCATTTTAGAAAGGAGGGAGGGAGGAAGGAAAAGAGGAGGGAAGAGAGGAAGGAAGGAAATAAACAAGAATTTTTAAGTACTTATGTGCAAGGGATACAAAGGAAGAAAAATACCATACCTGCCCTCAAGGAACTTACATCCTAATGAAAGGAAGACAGCAGTCTAAAGGTAGCTGAGCAGTGGGGTACATAATGAGGGAGTTGGATGAAGGTTTGGTTTTCAAGGCCAGAAAGTCAGAAACAAGGTCAGGAAGAGGATGAAGGTGGTCTGGCCTGGCACATTCCACACAATGGAGGTCTAGGAAGAACTCACCAATGGCAATGGCTTCTAACTGTCTGAGAAATTAGCATAGATCAAAAGACAGATCCAACTGTCTGACCAAGCTAATACATATATAGTTACCAAAAAGAGAAGCATCAATACCTGGGTTTTCCAAAGCTGCAGGTGTGGGGGGTGTCTCCTTAACGGCTACCCAGAGTCTCATCTGGCCAAATCACAAGAACATTCTTCCGGTGAGTGAGTCCCAAAGCAAAATGCTAACTTCAGGGCATATATACCCTTTTTTTAGAGCCGGAAGGCATCAGAACCCTGAGTCCCTAATTAGAAATGAACAAAAGGTGTGAAAGTCTTCCTACCAGCAGTTCTCCCCAAAGCAAACTTCTCTTGATGGGCTCCAGTGAGGTCTATTAATGGGTGGGGAAGATCTTACATCCCATTAACATTACCGAGGGGTAGCGGGCTATTCTGGGAGGAGAGGCTCCAGGAATTGATGGAAGCTCCTGGATGAGCTGCCAATAGATGGAGCATGGCTTCGAAGTCCAGCAAGTCCGGAATAGGGCCCAAAAAGGATGGAAAAGGAGAAAAGATCTCAATCTGGAAAACATTGAGAAGAAGTCAAGTGACAGGCTGAAGAGTCTCACATTCATTCCATTTAAGTGATGCTGAGAGAGAGAGTGCTGCTGCTCAGCCTGGATAAAGAAGACTTGAGGTTGAGGGGTGATAGTTGTCTTCTGGTGTCTGAAGGACTCAGGTATAAGAGACAATTGACTTTTCTTGCTTGTCTTTAGAGTGGGGAGCTAGGAGCAATGAACAGATTTTGTAAAGAGAGACCTGTTAAAGACCTTAGCTTGAAAAGGTCAAGGTCCCCCAATACATCTTGGCCTATCTCCAGGCATCCTGATCCTTATCTGGTCACTGGACCCAGATGGCTCTGGAGGAGAAGGTGAGGCTGGTGACTTTTCACAGCCCTGCCTCAATTAAATCCAATTCATTAGAACATCATGGCATCACCCCTCTGCCATGTTGTGGTCCTCTTCCGAGAACGAAGGAGAAACCACAACCTCTGTGAGAAGAGAAATATAGGGCACATACCAAAAACTAATTACAAGGGACTCAGTAAGGTCATTTTACTTTTTGTGCATGTAAAATGTATGTCTAAGTTTGTTATTCGTAATTGGGTAGTTCATAAGAAAGACTGGGTAGACCTGAGTATGAGGTGACTTTGAAAAGTAAAACTATTTAGGAAGAGCCAAAAAGAATAATTCTTTTATACAAATGAGGCATGAGAGGAAGAAACGGCAGAGGAAGTAGATGGGGGCTGTTAGTTCTGGAAACTTACTTTTATGGGGAACGGGTTCACGAGTGAACAATGCATATGTATCTAGAGGAATATAAAAGTCTTCTTAATTTAGAAAGAAATAAAGCCCTGAGGGGAAAAGGACCAGGGAGGTATCTCTAGAGGGGAGAGTGAGGGAATAGCTTAAAGAGGGATAGAGAAGGGGATTTAGATGAATAGGAATAGGAGGAGAGGGAGGGATCCGTGGAGGGTGGAGTAGGTTAAGTAATAGTGCAAGACAGTTAGTGGGAGTAAAGCATAGGAATTAGGAGGAATAGGAAATAAGGAATATGAACAAACATAAAAATAAAGATCAGAAGGAGAAATTGTTAGGGAAAGCATACAGCTATGTATGCACGCATATATGCACATATGTGTATATATGTAACATTATATGTATGCATGTTTACACATACATATATTATATGCACGACTATATGTATAACATGTGTGTAACATTGTATGTATATGTGTGTCTATACATACATGTATAGCTATACATAAACATATCTGTACTTAATTGTAGCTTTCTGGAGGGTGGGGGAGGAAGGAGGAAAAAAGAACAAAGTAAAAAGTGACTAGCAGAGAACAAAAGAAAACTAAAAAAAGAAACAAAGAAAAAATGAGCAGCTCTGAGTGCAATGAGAGTATTTATTATGTAGGCTTTCTTGAAATGGAAATTTATTGCTGTATATTTTGAATTCTCTCTTACGCTCTGCTGTGCTCATAAAGCTTTTTTCTTTTCTGATTTTCTATTTAAGTTTTAATATTTAAGTTTACATTTCTTTTCCGTTTTTATTGTGTATTTCATTTCAATAATTTAAAAAAATATATATCATGGGTCAACATAAGAAATTAAATGGGAACTTTGGGGAGTTTTGTGGAAGCTACAGATGACACAGAAAAAGTTTAGAAACTCAGAAATGCATAAAATAGATGTATAGCATTGTAAATTATTAGCATTAACATATTTTATCTTTTTTTTTTTTTTGCTTTTTGGAGGGTGGAAGGCAGGGCATTTGGGGTTAAGTGACTTGCCCAAGGTCACACAGCTAGTAAATGTGTCAAGTGTCTGAGGTCATATTTGAACTCAGGTTCTTCTGACTTCAGGGCTTGTGTTCTACTCACTGCGCCACCTAGCCACCCTGCAGATTTTATCTTTTAGTGCCACAATCATTCAAACTTCTTCTCTGATATAGAGGACCCAAACATTTTACAATGGATTTTCCTGAGCGTGGGGGTGCCATGCCCCTAGCATCTTACCATGTAGAAGGGATAACTGTAGATGTTGTTGGTGAGCTCCCTGTCATTGTGACCTTTAGCCAAAGAATGGATGATCATTTGTTACATGGGAGTGTAAAAAGTCTTTTCAGTCAGGCATGGGTTGGATTAGGTGGCCACTGAGAACTTCCAACTGGGAAATTCTGTGATTTCCTGATAGTTATTGCTGGTAATGTAGTATAATGTAATATAATGTAATGTAATGTAAATAATATAATATAAACAAAGACACATAATATATTCATATGTAATGGGGAAAAAAAACCCACTGGACATGAGCTCAAATTCCAGCTGTTGACCTTGACTTCACTTTACTTCTCTGGGACTTCATTTCCTCACCTATAAGATGAAGGAGTTCAGACTAGATGGCTTTGAATGTCCTTCCAATCCCTAATCGATGGTTCTTTGTCTTGAGGTCCATTTTACGTATGTCTGCCTACTCTGGACATCACCTGAGTCCTATTGTGAAAATCCATCTGATTTGATCCCCTCTTCTTACAGAAGAGGAACCTGAGGTCTAGTTTGGTGAGTTTAGCCCACTTAGTTGAGAGCATACAGCAGGCAGAGTAGAAACACATGGAATCCCTTTGCATTTGTCCTGGTATCTAAAATCAGACAATCAGCCAGCCAATGACCACTAAACCAGCCAACAAGCATATATTAAGCTCCTACTGTGTACCAGCCACCCTGCTAGGCAGTGGGGGTCTCCTGGGCTCCTGAGGCTAGGCTTTTTACTCATCATACATGTTTCCAAGGAGCTTTTCTATATTGTTTTTATCAGCAGCTTTGGGAACACCTTGGTCCCTGTTATTTGATAACATCAGAGATTAAGGACTAGTTGGTATCTTAGAGACCATCGGAGCTTCCCATCATCCCACTGATTTCAAGAGGAGAGAGCTGGAGCCAAGGCAGTCAAAGCGATTGGCCCCAGAGCACAGGCAGTGAGGACCGAAGGTAGGGTACAAACGGGGTCTCTCAGCCAAAGCCCAGTTCTGCATTACCACATGGCTGTTATATTATGGTCTGACTTTGCCACAGCACATTAGGCTTTGCACAGTGTCATACATGCATATCTTATCATCTTCACAATGACCCTGTGAAATGATTACACCAAATTTCTAATTTTATAGATCAAGAGGCTGAGGTCCAGTCAAGTAACTTATCCGAAGTCACTCTGGTACTTAGCAATAGAGGCGAGATTTGAACCCAGGTCCCTTAAGACTCCATATCTACCATTCTTTCTTACTGAACTATGCAACCTTGGGCAGAATAGAAAAGGCCCAGGGCATGGAATCAGGGCATTGCTGAATTGAGCATCTCCTCTCCCCTTCAGGCCATTTCTCTGCCCTATAGATTTACTCTTCTGCTTCTAAACCAAACATTTGAAATTTCATGTTTCTAAAAAATGTCTGCAAAACAGCAAAGCTAGAGAAAGAAAAGCATAGTCTAGTGTTACTAATGAATATTGATCCCAAAGGATTGGACATAGCTACCAAATAGAAGGGCAGCTGGGTGGCACAGTGAATAGAGTGCTGAGCCTGGGATCAGGAGGACTAATCTTCCTGAGTTCAAATCTGACCTCAGATGCTAACCGCATGATCCTGGGCAAGTCACTTACCCCTGTTTGTCTCAGTTTCCTCATCTGTTAAATGAGCTGGAGAAGGAAATGGCAAACCACTCTAATGTGTTTGTCAAGAAAACTCCAAATGGGATCATGAAGAAGCAGACACTAGTGAAAATGACACAACGGCAAAACCAATAGAACCCAGTAATTTGGCAACAATTCCTCTGGATGACCAAGTAAGATTTCTATCGGGATTTAAAGGATGGCTCCATACAAGGACATTACATTGTATAGTGAAAAAGATTTTGGCCTGGGTTTGAATCCCCGCTCTGTCGCTCTCTCTTTTCTGAACTTGAGCAATCTCTCTTGGGCCTCAGTTTCCTCCTTTATGACATTAGGGATTTAGACTGGATAACTGCTAAGGTACCTCCCAACTTTAAACACAATCTTAGAGCATTGATAATAGAAACCACATGATTATAGAATCAGGTAGAGAAAAACCTTTAATAAAATGCAGGGCTTATGTTCTATGCTTACTCCTCAACCATTAAAAAACATTTAGAAATGGAAGGATTTTTTTCCTAACATGATATAGAAAAATAGTACTTTTAAAAAAAGCTGAAATAATATTGTAATGGAGAAAAATTGGAAGATCTTCCACTGAGAATTGTAGCTGATGGTGTAGAAGGATGGGCACATTCATCATTATCATTAGTCATAATTCTAGAAAGTCTGACTTTATCAATAAGACAGTAGAAAGAATTAAAATCAGCCATTTGATTATCTCCAATTGATCCTGTTGGAAATATGCATACATTGTCATCTTCTTGAGATCAGGGACTGCCATTAACCTTTCTTTGTATCACCAGTGCCTGGCATCATGCCTTGTATATAGTTCGTGCTTAATAAATGCTTATTGACTTATTGACTCACAGGTTAGGTATAGTAATAAGACAAAAAAGAATTAAAATAATGAAAAACATTGGGAAAGAGAAGATTAAGATATCTTTATGTGTGAATGAAATAAATATTTGGAAAACCTAGGAGAATCAACAAAAAATAATTGCAATCATAATTAGTTCTAACAAAATTGTTGGATATAAAATGAACCTACAGATATCATCAGAATTTTTATGTACTACAAACAAAAAGAAACTCAGAAAAATAATATTTAGAGCTGGAAGGGACATTGAAGGTCCTTACTTTGCAAATGAGAAAATGAAGAACTAGTGAATGAGAGTGAAAGAGTTTGTAGATATCAAAAGCAGGATTTGAATTCTGTTCTTTCTGCCTACCAAACTCCAGCTCAACATCCACTAGGGCACATTACCTTTTCAGTAGAAAATTGAGCAATACCATTTAAAATATATTTAATATTTTCGCATCAACCTATCAACAACAAAGGAATTTGTAGACTATAAACTTTTTGCAGAAATAAAAGAACCAAGTAATTAGAAAAGGGTTCAGTGAGGATGGTTCAGTTATGCAAATTCAGCATAGTATTACAGGTTTTAGACCCTAGAAGGCTCCTTTTCATGATCATAAAGTAGAAGACATTAGAGTACATTAAAATCCTTGATGGCAGAGGCCATGTTCACTTAGGTCTTTTTATTCCTAGCACCTAGAATTGCTGAGGTTTAGACTCTGCCCACCCAGGGATGCCAAAAACTATTGGGGTTTCATGATGTGTGGTGGTGAAACTGTCTCAAAGAATTCAGAATCAGACCACCTCTAATCCAAGTATAGGCATTTATGAGATTGACACCTTTCATGGAGCTGGCTAAATTCCAAGAGGAAATAGCAACTTCAGAGAGAGAGCAAGACAGATTTCTATAGGGTAAAGATGCAATTACCTAACAGAAATTATGAATATTAAAAAGGCAGGAGGGGTTTGTTAAGGGATTATGTAATGGAGGAGGGGTCCCAGACATAGTAGAACTGAGCATGTGATTACCCACAATGCATATAGCAAAACCCATTTGGGGGAGTACCCATGTATGATAATTATATTATAATAAGTGTCTCTACATCATAAATTTACTCTAGGTCAGGTCTTTACTATTACTGCTCAGGTCCCTACTTAGGGAAAGGCCTTTCTATTGTTTTGGGATCCACATCCTTCTTGGGCACTTGGTGGTGAAGCTTTCTGACTGGCTGAGTATTGTGGTCTTGTCTGAGGCTAGACGGATGGTTGTGGTTGAGTGCTTGGACATTCCTGCTATTTTGGTGGGAAATATAAGGACTGGGTCTGGGGGCAGTGGTTAGCTAGAGGGAGTGGCTGAGATCCCATCTCATGAATATGCCTGTTGTTCTGTGGGAAATAGGAGTTCATGGGCACACCTGCTGTTCTAGTGAGCAGAGAGGCCTACATGAAGACATTAGGATATTGAGTGTGTGTGTGGGGGGGTGGCTCGGTAGGGACCATGGGCCTGCTGCTCAGTGGGGCCTATAAAAAAGTCAGAATATAGGGGCTGGGGCAGCTTTATTAGGGTTCCATCAGAATAATGCCTATCACACAGTATGGCACTTAATGAATTTTTGTTCATTGATACTGAAAAGAAAATGTGGATTTAATATGTGATGTAGTGAAAGTGACCAAAACTTGGGTTCGAAATCTGGCTCTGTTACTTATTGGCTGAATGACCTTGGGGAAGTGTCTATGCTCAGGGTCCCCATGTGTGAATGAGGGCTCTGCCTCAGCTCACATCTAAGATAATTAAACAAGCATTTTTTTAAAATTATTTGTTACAGGAGATAGCTTTCTGGGAAGGGAAGGGGAAGAGATCCTGGGGGAAGCTATGGTGATGTAGAAAACAAAAGGCATCAAATATTTAAAAACCAATCAGGGGGAAGCTAGGTGATGCAATGAATAGAGCATCAGCCCCAGAGTCAGGAGGACCTAAATTCAAATTGGGCCTTAAACACTTGACACTTAACTAGCCAAGTCACTTAATCCCCAATCACCTTGCCAAAAAACCAAAATAGCACCACCAACCCCCCTGCCTCCCTCAACCAAGCATTTATCAAATGCTTCTTTATGCCCAAGGCACAAGAATGTAAAACCAAAATATTAAAGACTTTCTTCCCTGAAGGAGCTTTTGTGAATCAAGTCCAAGGAGCCTCCCAGCTCCAATACTATGGTTCTCAAAAGTCCTTTGCGGTGGCCAACTGGAGAGAGGGAGTTGTATGGGCAAATTATTGCCCAAAATGGACCTTTGGACTCTCGGAAATTTGCTGACTTCCTGTGTTTACTGAGAGAGTAGTGATATCTGATTCCAGAATGATATATTTAGAATAATCAGTTATTTTCAGCTTTAAAATTTTCAGGGGGGTATAAGATCCTTATTTAATTAGCAATATGGAAACATACATGTATACTCTGTTATATATGTGTATGCATGTATTTGCATGTACATACATACATACATACATGCTTCTATATGTACATACTGGTTTGGGGCCAGTTAGACCCTAGTGCTGGACACAGCACACGAGGTAGAGCCTATCTGAGGGATTTATTGGACAATATGGACAAGAGTCTAGCAGAGTATGGAGGGTTTATGATATTTTCTGTTGAAGGAAGCATGTCAATCAAAGAGATTTCACATCCATCAAAGCAACGAAGATCTTAGTGAAGACAGTATAAAGTCGTTATTGTTCAGTCATTTTCCATTGTGTCTGACTCTTCATGATGCTGTGTGAGGTTTTCTTGGCAAAGATGGTAGAATGGTTTGCAATTTTCTTCTCCAACTCATTTTACAGATGAGGAAACTGAGGCAAGCAGGGTTAAGTGGCTTGCCCAGGGTCACACAGCTAGTAAGTGTCTAAGGGCAGATTTGAACTCAGGAAGATAAGTCTTCCTGACTCTAAACCTGACACTTTATCTCCCCTGTGCCAAGGTGGGGCCAAACTCAAACTGACCCTAGTGATTTTACTAAGATCAAAAGGTCTATAAAAGTTTAAAGGCATTTTATACAAACATTGACAAAGCTTTTGTGTTAGTTAGGTCTGCTCTGTATGTCCATAAGTAAATTGTATTAAATTTAATTCACCAGCTGTCTGCTTCCCCTAGGCTGGTGGATGTCAGATCTAGCCTTTGTTTCCCTGACCTCCAAGGGGAGGGCAGCAGCTGAAGAGGGCTCCTCTCCTCTGCTAATACAGTTTTCCCTAAGTGCAGTTCGATTTTACAAACATTTCTAAAGCATCTACTACATGAAAGACACTATTAGGTGCTGAGAATACAAAGCCAAAAATGAAAAGCCATTGCTGTCTACCAGAGGCTTACATTTTACTGGAATTCCAGTAGAAATTGGATTTACCAGGCAACCTGGATTCACGGTCTTGTTTCTTACTTGGTGGTTGACCGGAGATTGACATAGCATGGAAAAATTGAATTACAGGCCATCGCCCAGAGGTTTGCCACCAACGCTGTGAGCAAGCCCGTTTCAGTTGGACAAAGGCCCCTTGCCAAACCTAGACATTTAAATGCTCCCTGGAAGCTTAAAGGCCCCCATTCATCACACAATGTCATCTTCATCTGGGGCATGCTCTCCAAATAACTTGACATTTAGTCAGTGAGTTCTTTCTTGCAGAGGCTTACACAACCTTCATTCATCTCAGGCTTCTTTTTCCTTCTGCCTTCATTCTTAGAAGCAGAACCCTTGGAGGGAAATCTCTGCAAGAAAACAGACCCAACAAACACTGTCAGAGTTTGGGGGTCTTAACAGTTAATGCTTGTCACCAGCTTTCCTCGGTTCCTTTTAGTCATATGCTTTTTAATTGGTTTATTAAAAAATTAAAAATAATGAGGAATGTAGCCCCCAGATGACATTGAATGATTAAGATTGATGAGAAAATCTCAAAGCACAATCATGCAATTCAATAAACTTTTGATGGGAATCTTGTCTTGGTGTTTCTTCAATATTTAGCTCAGCACCCTGAATCACAGTGAATTCTGAGTTGAGCAGATAAATTTCCCATTCCTAGTCAACTATGGTTCCCCACCAAATCTTTGAAATCAACCAGTTCTGACTCTGGAGCTCTTCCATGGACCAGTGACTGACTAATCTTTTTCTGGGACTCAGCTCGGAGGATTCTGGGGCTCAGAGAAGCCATGTCCAAGATTCGCTACTGGGGAAGTTTAAGTATGAGCAACTGTTGCTTCTAGGGTACAAATGGGTTCAGACATCCTTTCTTAGCCCATAGGTGTGTTGGGGGTTTGAATATACTTAAAATTTGGCTTCTTTCAATGATTTTTAGTCATGGCCAACTCTTCACAACCCCATTTGGTGTTTTATGGCAAAGATATTAGAATAGTTTGCTATTTCCTTCTTCACCTTATTTTCCAGATGAGGTAACTGAAGCAAACAGGGTAAAGTGACTTGCCCAGGGTCCCACAGTAACTTTCTGAGATCAGATTTGAACTCAGGAAGATTCGTGTTCCTGACTCCAGACAGGTTACTGTATCTACTGTACCACCTAACTGCCCCTTAAAAATGGTAGAGACTAGAATAAAAAACCAAAACATTTTTTCATGCAGAAAATTTCCTCTGAGATTTATAAATTGACATACCTTGTAGGCATTAATCCTTACAAAGGACTTTATTTCTTTAGGAAACAGTCAATTGGCCACCATTTATTGAATGAATGCTATGTACCAGACACTGAAGGTACCAAGAAAAAAGAAAAAAAAGTTGCTGTCATCAAAGAGCTTCCATTCTCTGTGTGTATGGTGCAAAGCAAATATAGGGTAATATCTTTGGGAGGGTGGGATAGAGGAGGCATCATCAGTTGGGCACATCAAGAAAGACCTCACATAGGAGATGGATATTGACCTGAATCTTTTACTGTTGTAGTTTTCCCATTTAAAGTGGAAATGATGTGGCCGCTACTGGATCCATCTCACTGATGACCAGCAAAGAAGCTTTGCCCTTCTGCGTTTCTGAGCTGGCCCAGTTCACCCTTCTTTAGGTAGCTTGGCACCACTCCTACTCCTTGGAGCTCACCATTTTGACAGAGCAGTTCCTCAATAAGATTTAGTCCTTAATAAGATTACAGCTCAGAACTCCCAAGCTCAAGCCATCCCCCAATGTCAACCTCTCTGTTAACAGGGACACAGATGTGCACTGCCACGTCTGGTCACCTTGACCTGAGTTTTGAAGGACAAAAATTCTAGGAGCAATTATAAGATATAAGAATATGGGATTCCCTTCTATGTGAATCCAAGCACATCTGAAAATGCACTGCCTCCATTCCAAGCTCCCCCATAGTATCAGAGTCTGATCTTATACTTTTCTCTCCACTTAGGCTTTTGGCATGTTTGAAAACACTTGACTCTAAATCTCATCCAGCTAAAAAGTTCTGTGATTATTTGATACAATCAATTCAACCAAATCATAAAAGTCATTCAAAACAGTTACTTAACTAATAAATCCATTATATTAACCCCCAAAATCTATTCAGCAGTGCCATGCGGCAACCCCTAAAACACATGAAATTCACAGAAAAGGACACAAAAATCTATATTAATATATGTTTTAATTGTTTAAAGACCTACAGATATTGCCTCTGGGGAGTTGGACCCAATAAGCATATTTCATTAGAGACGGATAAATGCCTCACTTATGCTGATCCATCTTCAAGAATGGGGTAGCTAGGTGCCACAGTGAACAGAGTCCTGACTCTGAAGTAAGGAGACGCATACTGGTGGTGTGACCCTGGGCAATTAACTTAACCTTGCTTACCTCAGTTTCCTCATCTGTGAGATGAGCTGGATGGGGAAATGGCAAACCAGTTCAGTATCTTTGCCAAGAAAACCCCGGATGGGGTCACAAAGAGCCAGACATAACTAAACAACAGTGACAACCATGAAGGATATGTCATCTTTGAAGAATCTAGAGGTTCTCGCTTTGAAAGAAAAGCTCTTGGTCTCGTATCAGAGGGAGTGGGCCTTGAGTCATCTTCTTGAGGTTGGCGGGAGAGATGGGCTGACGCAGAGGTGCATTCTGGCCCTTTGGAAACAATGGGCACTTAGAAGCTGGCTGACAAGAAGAAGGGAGACAGTCTGTGGCCACTGAATTCGGTGATGGTAACAGAACCCACAATCACGCTGGAGCCAGCAAACTTGGCTGCATTACGTCTCTTACCAACTTTGCCAGACATCACAGATGTGCAGGGAGGGGGGATCTGGCACACGTGCAGAGCCTGTCAGCTTATTTATGTGAAGGATGCTAGGAGCTTTATCCAGGAGAACCGAGGAGAGAACAAAGGATGTGTGCACATTTAACAACTGCTTCTGGTCAGCTGTGAGCATCTACCTCTAGTTCCTCAAGACCCATTTTCTTTCAATCATTTGTAATAGCTTTCATTCTTAGCTGGCAGCGAAGTGGTGTAGTGAATAGAGTGTTAGGCCTGGAGTCAGGAAGACCTGAGTTCAAATCTGGCCTCAGCAAGTTGCTAGCAATGTGACCCTGGACAAGTCACTTAACCTTGTTTACCTCAGTTTCCTCTTCTGTAAAATGAGCTGGAAAAGGAAATGGCAAACATTCCAGTAGCTTCTCTAAGCAAACCTCAAATGGAATCACAGAGGCAGACACAACTGAAAATAACCAAACAATAACAACAAAATCTGGTCAGCTAATCATTGGTGAAGGGGATATTCTTTGGCTTTGAAGGCATTCAAAAAACCTTGTTAGCTTTGGTAACTGCATTTTGGTCACATTTTGCCTCATTGTTCTCAGCTGCCCTTTGATGGTGTGACAAGTGTCCAATGGAGAGACCATGCTTTAAGGGAAAGGGAAGCAGCCCCATTCCCCCTGGGGACCAGATGGCCAAAATGGGGCCTTCTTGGCTTTTTCCCTTCCATTTTAAGCACAAGAAGTACAATCTCTGGCCTGGATCAGAACTACAAGTTACAGGAATCTGGGAGTAAGACTTCAGGACAGGTGTTGTAACCAGCAAAGTCTTGATGTCCCAAAGAGGTGATTTTCAGATATACCTTTGATAGCCTGCATTTTCTTGCTCTGCAGAAGGACTCATCCAGCAGTGACCCATCTTTGGCCCTGAACATCCTAGGACCAGTGCTATGTAGCAGCCAAACTAAGTTTTGAAACTCCCCTCTCCCCTCCCCACCAATGATGTAGTACAGAAGGGCTTGTGAGGTGAGGTATTGCAGGAAATCTTTGTTCTTGCTATATTTTAAAAGTCAATATCCCTAATCAGTATTAAGTGGTTGAATAGAACTGGGGTTTCTGGCAACTAACCCTATAAAATGGGGGAAAGATAGCATATGGACTCTGAGATACCCCTCAGGCCCTTTGGGGTCTCTAACAGTCTGAGGGGATCATACTACCTGCCCGGTCAGAGCAACCCAGTCATCTGTGCCTCCTGTGCTATCAGAGTGCATGACACATAGCAAAACCCTGTTTATCCAGAAGAGATACTTGAATGGACCCAGCATCTCGCTAGTATAGACTCTGGACTCTTGTCTATTGTAGGCAGAAGTATAATAATAAACTGTTCCAATGCTGCCTAAAATCTGGTCCCCATGATCAGAATGCTGGGGCATCGATAGATGTTTATATTTCAGTCAGTATTCTCTATTTAAGAAGGCAAGGAATCAGTTAAAAAGAAGTTCCAGAAAGATTTTCATCCCAAATGAACAAAAACAAGTTTTGCTCTTAAAAATGTGGCTGCATAGTGCACTCAGAGTCACGAGACCCTGAGTTCAAATATAGCCTCAGATAGTTACTAGCTATGAGATCCTGGGCAGGCCGCTGTCCTCTTGGCCCTGGATTCCACATCTAGAGAATGGGTATATGAGTAGCACCTACCTCCCAGGGCTGGTGTGAGGATTAAGTGGGGAAATTTGTGAAAACCAGAAAATCCACATGTGTGGAGCCCCTCATTTATGGAGGACAATATTGCTTTAGTTTTTCAACATGATCATGATATCCCTGATGTAGTCAGTGATAACAACAACAGCCACTTTAAGGTTTGTGGATATTATTTCATTGGATCCTCACAACAGACCTGAGAAGCAGCTCTTATTAATATCATCCTTATTTTACAGGTAAGGAAACTGAGGTAATGGGAGGCTGACTTGCACAGGGTCGCTCAGCTGGGAGTGTCTCAGGCTAGCTTTCAACTCAGGTCCTCCAGACTCCAAGATCAGCACTGCATCCACTGTGCCACCTAACTGCCAGCTAGGAATGGAAGCTATTGCAAATGACTGAGAGAAAATGTGTATTGAGGAATTAGAATTACGGGGTTCATGCCACTTCTGCAGATGTTTGGCAGTAAAGGAGAAAAGAGGGATGTGAGAGAAGAGTCAAAGGAAGGTGTTTATTAATATTATTATTATTAATGATAGTAATTTTAATTTGGAGAAATCTGAGTTTACTTATAGACAGATGGGAAGGAAATTAAAGGGAGAGATTAAAGAGAGAAATTAGAGAGAGATTAAAGATGTTAGTGAGAAAGGGGAAGGATGTCATGGCAAGGTCTCAGTGGAGGCTGGTGGGCATAGGTATGGTGGTAAGCTTCAGTGACCATCGAGTAGCCCACTCCTGTGAGGTGAAGGAAAGAGGAGACAGTGCTTGATGATATAAAGCCATTTTGAGGAATCAGGAAGGATAGTTGTAGTGACAGTGAGCACATCAGATGTCCCCAATCTTCTCTTACCTCCTTCTGAAGCAGAAGCACTTAATTTGATAAACTAATTGGTATTGATACAATGATAGGAGAAGGCTAACGGATTCCACCCCCCCCCTTCCCAAGTAACAATCCATTGCCATGGTGATGCCATGTTTTTGATTGTCTAACTAAAATAATAAATGATTTGGAATTTTAGGCCAGTTAAGAGAAATATAGTCCCTTATTTCTGTAGGTTGATTAGGGAACTTTTTTTTCTTTGCTTGACCAGACTCTGGGACACCAATTAAAACACATTCTATAGACTCAGAATTTTCCCTGAGTTCATGCTACTATATTCAATTCAGTGTAATCAACACCTGCCAAACACCTAAAATGGGTGTAGTGCTGTGTGGGCTAGGTAGGAAGATATCCAAAGTTGAGTAACTACAGAAGTGCTCTTTCATCTCCCTCTCCCTCTTCCTCTCCTTCTCCCTCCTTTCCTAACTCCCTCCCTCCCTCTCTCCCTCCCTCCCTCTCTGTCTCCTGTGAGTGAGGATGTGATGGTCAAATAGACATGATGATCAAAGGTGAGAATGTAGCAAAGATGGTGTGTCTCTGTGTGTGTCTGTGAGGATGTCTGTGTACTCAAGTGCTCACACCTGTGCTGGGGTTATATTCATAAAGAACAGAAGGAAGATGAAGAGCTGTTAAAGGAGATAGAAAAGGAGTAGATGGAGTTATTGAAGAAGAACCAGGAGAGTGTAGGGACACAGAAACCCAGGGAGAGGAGTATCAAGGAGGAGGGAGAGGAGCCAAGAAAGATGACAGCTGAACCAAGGCCATGGGATTTGCCAGTTAGGACATCACTCAAGATCTTTGAAAGAGGAATTTCAGTGAAATGGTGGGAGTGAAAGGCATGATGTTAGACTCTAAGAATCGAGTAGGTGGAGATGATGAGGAGGTAGATTTGTTCTTACAGATGTTTGTCCCTGCAAGCTTGGGATGAGCAAGAAGGAAGATGGATAGGGCAAGGAATAGGGTGGGTGGCATTTTTAATTGCAAGAAATAATATTTTAGCCATTCATTGTATTTTTGTTAAGAAATAGAGGAAGAATGTTCCTCATTTAACTGTGGACCTCAAATGCAAGGCCAGAGGCAAACTCAGCATTCTTAGGGTCAGGTCAAGCAGAGTCCTTTGTTACCAAAAAGTAAAAATATTAAATGAGATTTTAGAATGATGCAATGGGCCTGGAGAGGGGAAGAGTCATCTTCCTGAGTTTAAATCCAGCCTCAGACACTTGCTAGTTGTTTGACCCTGGACAAATCATGTAAGCCTGTTTGCCTCAGTTTCCTCATCTGTAAAATGATTTGAAGAAGGAAATGGCAAGCCACTCCAGAATATTCACCACAAAATCCCGAAATGGGGTTATAAAAAGTTGGGCATGCCTAAAGGAACTGACCAATAACAAGGCAAAGTGTGATGGAGGCATGTACTATGGGTGTGAATAGGTTACAATACACTAAAAATCAGAAAACTCACATGGAAAGTGGTGAATGGTTGTCATTAGACAGAGATAGTGGGCTGGTCAGTCATACAGCAAGTGGGAAAGGCAAGCAATGGCATCTACACAGTGTCCAGAGAACTCAAATTATCATGGGAACCAAAGTTGCTAAAGATGGGAAGGCATCTGGTTTGCAATCTGCATCTTTGGAAAGAGCACCTGCACTAATGAGATCAGAAATGGAGCCAACCATCAAATCAGCAGCTAAGACTGATGCTAAAGGCTTTTCCCAAGTGTTCTGACATTGTGATAAGCTTGTTTCATCATATTCTTGAAAAATCATCAAGAACTGAGATGAGATCTACCACCTTTCCCTGTGCTGGGTCCCTGCTGATACAAAATTAGCTTGGGGGGTACTCTCTGATTCTTTCTTCCCGGGTTCTGTCCCAATCAGTATATTTTGCTTCATCTCTAAGGAAAAGATCTGAGTTCACTTGCTGGGGAGTCCCTTCTGAATACATGTACAATTTGAATTGGAAGGAAGGAAATGTTTTGTCATATATCTGGGTTGTACAAATCATGTCCAGTTCACACCTGGGGAGTAGGAAGCCGATGTAAATGTGTTGTGTTTCAAACCCGAATTTGCCCTTTTGACCTTCATGCTAAAGTCTGTAGCTTGTATCAGAGCTGGCCAGTTCTTGGGTATGTGGTTACAAGCTGTCACACCCATGTGATTCCTGAGAAAACCAAAGCCTTCCATGAAATGGGCTGCATTATTACCCTTCCCCAAAAGACATTACTGAACTACAAGAAGTGGGGAAATAAGAGAAGAATGAAAGTGTAACAGAAGAGAAAAACCACTCTTCATATTGCCTCTTTTAAGGATCAGAGAAAATGATATGTCATACTTTTTTGGGAAAATAAACACACCAATAAACTTATTTTTAGCACAGATCCAGATGATGTAACAAGAGCGAAAGTCTCAGTCTAATACAAAGATATCCTCTTTGCTGCATTGAACAGAGTCCTTAAAGGACATGAATAGGGAGTTTTCAGGAGAATCGGAAGCTTCAGGAGTCATATTTTTAAAATCCTCTAAATCACTAACAATCAGAGAAATGCAAATTAAAATAACTGAGTTTCTACCCCACACCTATCAGATTGGCTAACATGACAGTAAAGGAAAATGACAAATGCTGAAGGGGGTATGGAAAATTGGGACACTAATATACTGTTGGTAGAGTTGTGAACTGATCCAACCATTCTATAGATCATTTGGAACTATACCCAAAGGACTATAAAACTGCATATATGATGTGACCCATTAGTACCATCACTTGACTTGTATCCCAAAGAGATCAAAGAGAAAGACAAAGGACATATATGCACAAAAATCTTTATATCAGCTCTTTTTTGTGGGGACAAAGAATTTGAAATTGAAGGAATGCCCATCAATTGCAGAATGTCTGAACAAGTTGTGGTATATGTTTGTGATGGAATACTATTGTACTATAAGAAATAATGAAGGAGATGATTTAAAAAAACTAAATTTGAACTGATGCAAAATGAAGTGAATAGAATCAGGAGAGCATTCTATACAATGACAATAGTATTGTACAAATATGAAAGAGTAAGCTACTCTCCTCAATGCAATGGTCCAAGACAATTCCGAAAGACTCATAATAAAAAATGTTATCTACCTCCAGAGAGAGAATTGATGAACTCTGTGGGTGAAGATAAAAGCATATTTTTAATACTTTATTTTTTTTGTTTTATTTTTTGCAGAGTGGCTAATATGGAAATATGTTGCATGTGAATAATGAGTATCATATTGCTTGCCTTCTCAGTGGTTCAGGTTGGGGCTGAAGAAAAAGAGAATTTGGAACTGAAAACAAACACACACACACACACATATATATACATACATACATATACATACATATATATACATACACATACATACATACATACATATATATATACACACATTCCTACAGGGATCATTCATGTCATAGTCACTTAACAACCAAGGAAAGTAAATTCTTCAACATCAGCATGAAGCTTACACTTAAAAAATTAATTTATTGATATCTTTTGTTTCCATGTCACATACATTTTCTAATGCATTCCTTAATCCACCCTGCAATCCCCTCCCCCAGAAAGTGACCCTTAGCAAAGAAAAAAACCTTGGAAAAGGAGCATTCGTAAAAACTAAGCAACATGACAAGTTTGATGCTGTATGCAGTGTTATTCACTCATAGTCTCACACTGTTTCAAAGAAGCAGGGGGAGGGAGGTTCTTTCTCTCATCTCCTCCTGGGAGTAAATGATGGATAGATCAACTCTGTAAGGTCACCTAGTTCTGGCCACCTTTTATGCAAACCAAACTTGGTGATGAGCTTTCTCACCCTTCAGTTTCAGTCTCAGAGGTATGCTTCTCTCCATCTCTACCACTGCCTTCATCTTGCATTTTGTTTTCCTGGTTTTACTTCCTTCACTTTGCATTTGTTCACATAAACCTTTCCTCACTTCTCTGTATTCACCATATTCATTGTTCCTTATAGCACATTAACACCATGTCACCTTCATATCCCACCGTTTGTTACACCATTGTCTGATCGATGGCCGTCAACTTTGTTTTCAATTCTTTGCTATTATCAAAAGTGCTGGCATGCAAATTGGTAACTTATTAAAATAACTTAGTTCATCTTTAGCATAATTGATAGCTGGCTACAGAATTACAGTTCTCTTCAGCTATTGAGGTTTTTCTTTGAAGTCCCATTGTTTGAGATCTCAGTGTTGGGAATGCTTCCTCTGAACATGCTGGATGACAACCCATCCATGCCCTTTCATCTCGGGCTACTCTTGTTCATGTCTCCCCATGGAAGCTCCATGACTCCATCACGTATGAGGGAGGCTGCCCTTCTTGCGTGTTCCAGTGTGGCATGTGCTCAGTCATCTATGGCTCTCCCTCCTCAACGCCCCTTTTCCATTTGTTTGTCAATGCTGCCCCTTTGGCACCTCTTTGTTTTTTTCTGATGTGCTAAAACCTACTTATACCCATCATGAGGGTATCCATTTGCCATTAGGCCACCTGTAGCTTAGATTTTTCTAAGACGATGATATATGATTCACAGCCATCTAGAGTATGTGTCTGAGACATTTTGGAGGATGTTTTATGCCGATTGTCATTAATGTATCACTTGAATAAACATTTTTTTTCTATGGGTAGTCCTGAGTCATTGGGGGCTTGTCTTTCAAATGTCATATAGATAGATCATAATTTCCAACTGGCACGATTCCTCTATTGATGTTAGTCAGAGTCGATTAGTTTTTAGAAAAAAACAGCAACGGTTTGGACATGGCTTGAGGTATAGTGAGAAGTCAAACATGACTGCTAAGCTGTGAGCCTGAGGGACTGGGAGGTGGTATTGATCTCTAAATTAATAGGGAGAGAAGGAAAGGGGAGGGTTTAGGGGGGAAGATAATTGGGTTCCACTTTGGATGTGTTCGGCTTGAAATGTCTCACTAAGGCATTAGGATGTGGTCTATTAGGCATATTTCTGAGACTAATGTTTTAAGATTTTGACAGTTGAAGGAATTAGCAGATGCTACACTAAAAAATCAAATTATCGTGAGGGGGTATTTTGGTTTTACTATTTCAGCTTTGATGGATTCTTGATCTGAAGGTGGGTTTTATCAGCGGGAACCCATTGTTGCATTCTGTGTTGGTTTTAAATATGGAATTCTGTTGTTCAGTATGAAAAAGACTTTAATCTTTTAACCTATTTTTGGTTCACTAGTGGAAACAATGGTATAGTAGATAGTGTTGTCCTTGAGGTCAGAAAGACTTTGGTCTGATTCCCAAGTCCTAAAGAAAGCTGAGATCTCAGCTTTTACTGCTAATTTGGAAACTTTATATTTACCTTTTTTTTACATTTATTCTGTAGATATACACACATATACATACATATGTAAACACACACATACATGCATAGGTGCATATATGTATGTATTTCATATGTGTATGTATGCTGTTTGAGAGGAGGGTTGTTTCATTCTTCATGTGTATATCTCTGGCACCTAATACAATGCTTGGTAGGTAGACACATTTAATAAATGTTTGTTCATTGATTAATTGATTAGATTGGCTTCCCGAATGCAAAACTGGTAAGCCTAGTAAGCCTCAATTATGCGTAGTTCTTTCTTTCCAGATAGCTCGGGGTTTAAGTAAAAACACTGCCCCGTCTCCCTAGCATTTTTATTTGAGATGGAAATGATGACAAGACCCATGGCATGCTGTTCTAATTCCTCAAACAGGAAGTTCTCAGGCAGCTCACCATATTCTTGTGAACCAGTATCCTCATAGAAGCAGTTATTGTCCTGGGCAGCAAGACAAATGATGGCCTTGGGCCCTCCTGAGAGGGAGTATTTGTTCCTTCCTGAAGGAGATGTGTTTACCTGGAGATCTCATATCATAAATGCTTTAAAGCTGCTGATTCATTAAAGACCTTTTTTCCCTCTGTGAGTCAGACCAGTTCATTTCAATCTGTTCTGAGAATCTCTGGACACAGTACTGCACTGGCTGGAGGGGCTGCAAACTGTGTGGGGCAACTCCCTTCTTTCCCAATAAAAAGCTTTGAGTTTAGAAACCACATAATGGGCATCTATATAGGCCATTAAGGTTTGCAAAGCACTTTCCACAATGCTCTTTTGAACCCCACAGCAAGCTTGTGACATAGAATCTTGAGGTATTATCATTGCCATTTTGCCAATGAGAAAGTTGAGGCTTAATGACATTAAGAGACTCATCCATTTTCATGTATCCAAGAAGCACGCGGAATGGGATCTGACTGGGCACTTCTAGGCTCTTGATGTTACAGTGTTTCTCATACACAGCAGAGCTGTTCAAAGCCACGCTTGTTTCTTCAGAGTAAATGGCCCTCGTGCTTGAGCTTTGGATCCTGGATTTAGTTATTTTTATTGTACTGTCTCTGGTTGGGGAGTGGGACCGGGCATTTGAGAAGAGTTTTGGCTGTTGGCTACATTTCAGATACGTGAGGAAGCTACTACCATCTCACTGTCCTCAGTCTTCTCTATTTACTGGCCTCTTCTCTGCTGTCAACAAATGCACTAAATGCACCCCTGAACTGAACACAATGATTTTGTCACATCTTTCTTTTCTTTCACAGCCAAACAGCCAGAGAAAAATACCTGTCAGCAATCATCATCTACATGGCTTCTTTTCCCATTAACTTCCCAATCCTTTTCAATACACTTTCCAACTTCATCACTTGAGTGAAACAGCTCTCTTTAAAGTTACCAATTAACAAATTAGAAGGCTTCTTCTCTGTCCTCATTGATTTTTCAGGATCCTTTGATACCACTGATCTCTTTCTCACTCTCTCTCACTCTCTCTTTCTCACTCTCTCTCTCACACACTCTCTCACTCTCTCACTCACTCTCACTCTCTCACTCTCACTCTCTCACTCTCTGTCTCACTCTATCTCTCACTCTCTCTCAATTTCTCTCACACATTCTCTCACTCACTCTATCTCTCACTCTCTCTTTCTCTCTTTCTCAGTCTCTCTTTTACTCTCTCTCTTTTACTCTTTCTCTCTCCCCCCCTCTCTTTCATCATCTCCCATGACTCAATGAACATTTTTTTGCATATGACTCCCTTATATGTCCTAACCTCTCTCCTCAGCTGCAGTTCCACATCTCCAACTGCCTGATGTACATTTTCAACAAGTTGTCTCAGAGATATTTCAAACAGAACAAATCTACAACAAAACTTAGTATCTTTCCTCCAAAACCTATCCCTCTTCCGAACTTTCCAATTTCTGTTTAGAATATCCCCATTATTTTTTATATAGAATAACCCAATCTTAATGTGATCCTCAGCTCTTCCTTCTTAACCCTCCATTACCCAGTTAGTTGCCAAGTCCTGTTATTTCTACCTCCCCAAAGCTTCTCAAATATATTCCCTTCTCATCATGAACATGGCCCCCATCCAAGTCAGAGCTTTATCAATTCTTCCTGATCTATCCAGTCTCCAATTCAATCTAAGCCATTGGTCTGCCATTTAATAGTCACTTAATAGAGGCATTTATGAAATGTCCATGTATATTCTAGGCACTATGTTAGACCCCAGGGATTCAAAGATAGAAAAAAAGTCCTTATTCTCAAGGAGTTTACATTCTATTAGATGAATCCCCAGCTTCTTTCAAAATTTACCCAAGATGCCCCTCTATGGAAGGCTTTTCCTAAATCCCCGAGTTGTTTGGGCTTTCTGCCTCCCCATATTATCATGAATGTGCTTCTCTGTTGAAATGCTCCATAGTAACTCCACCCCTCCCCCCAAGAGAATATTAGCTTCTTGTTCATCCAGACCATTTTTTCTTGTTTTTGAGTCTCTACACTTAGCATAAGACTTGGTTCCTCATAGGTGCCTAATAAAAGCTTGTTGAATTGGATTGGATAGATTGGCAATGAGTCCCTTGGACTCATATGAATCAAACTGTAATAACCTCCCTGGGTAGTTCAATGAGGACTGGGACACTTCTGAATTCCTGTAGCCTGAGTCTATGGCATCAGTAGAGTGGGCACCACAATTTGAAGGCAAGCACCCTGACTTTGGGTGCTCTATGGGCTTTAAGTCTGCTGGTAGGGAAATACATTTCTGGGGGAAAGAAGTTGTACATATTTTAGAAGAAAATTCACAGAATTCTTCAACTTAAAAGACAGGGAGTGTGATTCAAATTCACGTTTTACAAACTAACTCCACTGACTAATGGGTTTTCTTTCAGACAGAGGTTTCTATCTATTCTATCGAGAAAGCCAGAGAACGTGACAAGACAAACACTGAAGAGCTATAATAAGAAAAGAACCTTTCTTTTCTATAGGCTTTTTTGTTTGCAGAGCACTTTCCTCACAGCACAATAACTTATGAGGATGGTAGAATAAGATATTTTTATTAAATTTATTTAAAAATTAACCCAAATCCACCTTCTCTGCTGATCAACACAGTTCACCCTTTTGCCCTCCCCACCACTGGAAAGAAAGAAAAACAAATGCCTTATAACACATACATATAATTAATCCTGTCCAGTGAAAACCAGTCTGTCTCCATCTGCAGCCTGATCAGGACCCCCATCTCTCTGACAGGAGGTGGAGGGCATGTTTGTTGCACGAAGTTGTAGTTGGCTGTTGTGCTGATTAGAATTTTTAAATCTGTTCAAGTTTATTAACTCTTTTTTAACAGGGGATGAACCCAAGGCTCAGCCTGAGACAAAAGACTCCTTCTCTGAGACAAATACAGTTTTGATGTCAGCAAAGGCAAATGTAAAGTAGAACTATAGACCAATTTGTCATTAATGAATGACCATTAATTTTACAAATGAAATTCCAGTCCAATTAGTTTCTTTCTCATTATTTGGTCTGATGTGAATTGCAGCATTTTGTTGGAGTGACTATGTGGGCCCCAATTGCTTTTCCTCCATTAAAACAGTCACCTAGCCTCCCAGAAAAAAAAAAAGCTTTTTGAAGGGACTGTTTTTTTAAAAAAAATTGTGGTTGTGAACAGTGTATTGCACATGGTAGGAACTTAAATTACTGTTGAACTGAATAATAATAGTACAAGTGCTATCATAGTGATTATGTGTTTTTTTAATGTAAAAATAGTCTTCATACTAAAAAATTTTGAAAATTATCATTTTAAAGACCTGAATGGAAGTATAGGGGAAATCTATGGAAGTTTCAATATGAGCCAAGGATTGGATAATCTTGTGTCTCTTTAAAGGAGTGGCTAACAGAATTGAGAAAGGAGGTCCTGGAGGTGTGACCCATGTGAGTGTGTCACCTATAGCATATAGCCTGTCACTTGTGCCTAACTGTAACTCCTCTTCATCAAGAAGATAAAATGAGTGAATTTAAATTGCCACAGAAAGAATTCAGTCATATGCAGGGATGATCTTCCTAACAAAATAATTGTGAGTTTGGATTCAGTTTAATATTCAGTTTAATAAATTTGTATTAAACCCCTCCTGTGCATCAGGCACTGTGCTAAAGGTTGGAGATAGTGTATATGAACATAAAATAAAATAGTCCCTGCCCTCAAGAAGCTTTTATTGCATCAGAAACACAACCATGTACTCATTAGGGAAGCTGTCGACAGCATTTGCAGCTAATCTTCCTTAAATATAATGTTTTGTTGAAAACCAATTAATTATAGATCTAGACCTCAATCTTCCTAAACACATAACTTAGAACCAGATAAGATTATGTGTAGAATGAGGAATTATGATTCCCTTTCAAAATAGCACCACTTTTTTTTTTTGCCATTTGGTGGCAAGCTTTACTGTTCAAGGATCTTGAATTTCATTCTATGGGTGCTCCCTCCACCAATGAAGATCTCCAACCTTCTGAAACTTGATGGATATGTTTTAAGAATTACTATGCCTCCCAACATTTTTATGGCCATGTTTTCCCCTGCTGACATTTCCATTGTTGTTTTTGTTTGTTTTCTTTTGAGTAATCTATTCATGATTAATGTTTTATTGATACTCTCTTCTCGCCCTTTTTCGGTCCTATAATTTCACTCTAATTTAGCCTTCTCTGGTCCCCTACAAAGAACCACACCATATAACAATAAAACATCACCTTCCTTAGCAGAAGGGAAGGAGCTCATTTGACAGAGAAGTGGAAGCAGTGGGATGCAGAGAGACAAGAGAGAGCATGATGAGATGGTGAATGCCTGTTGGTTCAGCTTGTCTGGAACGTAAAGGGTGCAAGAGGGAGATGAATGAAATAAACACAGAAGGTATGTTGGAGCCATACTGCAGACAGTCTTGAGTGTCAGTCTGAGAGATCTGTCCTTTCCTCTGGGAGTAATAGAAAGCCAGTGAGAGTCTCGGAGCAGGAGAGTAAAATAAATGAATGATGAACAAATAAGGAAACAAATGAATGGACGGTTGAAAACCATCAATGAAGTGTCTTCTATGCACCATGGACAGTGTGAGTTGCTGGGGTCACAAATACAAAAGTGAGACATTCTCTGCTCTCAAGATGGTTGATAGGGTTGGGGCTAGGAGTAGGCCACATACGTAAAGCAGTGGTAGCCAGGGCAGAGCGTTTAGGTTTAGAAAGTCGCCTGGATGGTTGTGGGAACCATATTGTGGGGAAACAGGTCATTTTCTCCACAGCAAGGGGAGGGTTAGGTTCTTTTGACAGCAGCCAGAAGATGGCAGAAGATGAGCTGGCCACAAGAGACATGATCAGGCATCTACTTTGGGCCAATTCTGGATCAATAAGAGATCGTTTTGTAGAGTCAGTCATATTTAATTTCTATCTGGGACTGCCACATTATGTGTAGCAGATGCCTCAAGGTTCTGGTATTGTGTGAATTCCTTACATGTAGAATTCAAAATAACAACAGCACTAATAATATTTTGAAGCTCCTTGAAGGCAGGGACTGTCTGTGACTTATTTTTATATTCCCAACACTTAGCCCAGTGCCTGGCACATAGTAGGTGCTTAAAAATATTAATTGATTGATTAATAACAACAGGTTACACTGATATAGTACCTCACAGATTTCAGTTTTCAAAGCACTTTCATCACAACACTGAGAAGCAGGTAGTGCAAATGTAATTTTCCTATTTTTTTTAGATGATAAAGCTGAGGTTGAGTATGCAAAGTGATTTGACCAAGGTTACAATAAAAATAAGTGTGAGAAGTCCGAAATGAAGTCTTCTTACTGCCTACTTAGAGACATCCCTGCCATCTACCCTCATGTGTCCATTCTCATCTCACCTTTTAAATGACTGCCAAGTGCAAGGGATTGTGCTAACCAGAAGACAAAAGAGAAGAAAGTCACCCCTGCCCGCAAGGAGCTTACAGAAATGAAGGTGGGAGATCATTGGAAACTAGAGATGAGTTAGAAGGAATTTTTCAGTGTCAGGAGTTTCTCCTTGTGCTTGGCTACATCACATTGTTTCTCTAAAAATACCATGTTCTAAAATAAAACTGAATGTTACTCGCTTAAATGAAGCAAGAAGCTCACAGAGCGTTTCTTTCTCCCTGGCCAAAAAAGGATTTTATGTTGAAAGTCACTATCTTGGGGCGGCTAGGTGGTGAGGTAAATAGAGCACCAGCCCTGGAATCAGGAGGACCTGAGTTCAAATCCGGCCTTAGACACTTGACACGATTGCTAGCTATGTGACTTTGGGCAAGTCACTTAACACCAATTGCCCTCTAGAAAGCAAAAAAAAAAATCACTATCTTATTTCAACTAACCAACCAAGAAACATTTAATGAATGCCAGCTTTGTGCTAGACAGTATGCTGGGTGCTGGAGACACCAATACAAAAGAAAGTCCCTGGCCTCCAGGATCTTACATTTTCTTGGGTTTATAGTAGATGCACAGGCAAGTAAAAGCAGGTTATATACAAAATCAATATAGCGTCCTTTCCAGGTGGGTGGTGCACATGCAAAGGTGAGAACCAAGGAAAATTTCTGGGAGGAGTTGACAATAGAAGTTTTGATGAGGAAGGTGGTGAGGAAGGATAGACTTTTAGGAATGGATATGGGGGATAAAGCAGCACGCAGGACACTTCGGTGAGGTAAAGAGTGGAGAGCACGTGGGCAGGGGCAGAGGGAAGGAAAACATGAATCTGGGAAGAGAGAGTGGAACTGGATTATAGTCAAATATAAGTCAAATTGGAATGTCTTGAGCAGGGGAAGGATATGGTGAAACCAATGCTTTAGGAACATGAGTTTGATCATTGTATGGAAGATGGATTGGAACAAAAAGAGACTGAAGGCAAGGAGTCTAATTAGAAGGCTACTTCACTAATGCAGGTGAGAGGTGATAAGGCCCTGAGCTAGGGTTGTTGAGATGGGAGCCAAGACATGAGGATGGATGACAGAGATGTTATGGAGGTGGAATTGACCAGACTTGGAAATTGATTGATGTGGGGGCTAGAGAAAGAACAGACTCTAACATTACTCCAGTGGTGTGACCTTTGGTGACTAGAAGGACGGTGGAGGCATTGGTAGCAATCATCATAGGTCATTTGCTCTTTGAGTTAGCACTTTCTCATTGTTGAGAATTTTTCCTTACATTTTACTGATAAAACTAAAGAAATACCATCTAATTAATCCTAGACTCAATGTCCCAGAGGACTATTTTCCCCAACTCTGGCGACTTATTTTTGTTCCTTCCCTTTCATTAAGATGACTAGCTTTGATGTCTTGCTGCTGTCAATGTTTCTTCTGGTAGCCCTCTTCTTCCTGGTATTTTCCACTTCTCATCTCTTTTATTTAACACACATGTAGGATTGTTAGAATTGTATTTGAATTAAGAGTAAATTGGCTATAAGTGAGGGAGAGAAATGACTCCATAATGAAGTTGACTGGGGAGTCCATGCCTAGGACCTCCATATCACAGGAAGGACCAATTATGCTCTTCTCACTCCCCACTTTTCATTTTCCCTTCAGCTCTACCTCCCCCTCTAAACCCGATGGCTTCTAAGATTAAAATAAACAAATCAAAAACAACAAAACTCTTTTTTTCCTTTTTTTTAGCTTCTTGGAGGGGGAAGGCAGGGCAATTGGGGTTAAGTGACTTGCCCAAGGTCACACAGGTAGTAAATGTCAAGTGTGTGAGTCAAGATTTGAACTCAGGTCCTCCTGACTCCAGGGCTGGTGCTCTATTCATGTCAACACTTAGCTGCCCCAACAAAAGTTCTTGAACCCAACATTTGAGATCCATTGTAACCCACATGGGTTGTTTCATTCCATGCTCCTTCATGATTTCTTGTTTCTTAATCAAGTCCTAATCTAAGACCTAATGTTTACTACTCTGTGACTTCCAATCATTTGCAAAGTCAATCCTCCATGTTTGGAATGGTCTTTCTCTTTCCAAAATAATTTCCTCAAGACACATTTCTGACCATGCCACTTTCCTACTCAACTTCATTGATTTCCCATTGCTTCTAGGATCAAATACAAGCTCTCTAAATTGTCAATTAAAGCTCTTAACAATCTGATTCCTATATACCTTTCAGCAGTTTTCTACCATTGTGCATTTCTCTGTTCTAGCCACTCAAACTCATCTCCCACCTCCATGCATTTGCACAGACCATCTGTCATGCTTACATTTTGCTCTGTCCTCCATTCCACCATTCAGAATCATTCTCTTTCTTCAAGGCTCAGCTCAGGTGCCCTCTCCTCCTTGAAGCTTTTCTAACTCTTTCCCAATAAAAGAGATCTTTCTGGCCTTGAATTTCCTTAAACAACTTGTTCTGAATCCCTCCTTTGCTTCTATCTTTGCTTGCATCATTCCCATTTCTATATATTTCATGTCTTACCTCCATGCACAGTAGATTGGAAACTCCCTGAGGGTAGAGACTGTGTCAGTTTTTTTTTGTCTTTTTATACTTGAAATTCCACATATTACCCCACCTATAATAAGTGCTTAATCCAGGATGCCTCTTGTGCCTGTAGTTAAAGGCAATATACCACTGCCCTTGGTTCAAACCGGGCTCTGCTACTTAGTGCCTCTGATAAGTCACTTTATCTCTTTCTGCCTCAGTTACTCCTCTTTAAAGGGAGGCTTGTGAGGTAGCTCAAAGCTAAGGACTTTGTGCTTCTGGGCAGTTCACTGCAGCTGGGTCCTCTGTGGCAGTCCTGTGCCTTCAGGTACACCTGCATGCTGTTAGCAAATGTCCTCTCTACCTGGCAGCACAGAGGTGGCGGCTGTCCCTGTGATGGGCCTGCTTTCAGGGAGGAGAATAATGCTCATTAGGAGCCCTAAAATGAGCAGTTCAGCCTGGAGAGTTGGATAACAGAGGCAGATGGTAACAGGAGATAACAAATGTTTAGGGCCATCTGCCTCACTTCCTGCTCGGAGCTGTCTTTTCCAATGAAACATCTGACGTGTTCTTCTGAAATCAGCACCACAGGTTGGCTTTATCCTGGTGTGTTTCACTGCTCAGTGTTGGATCCACAAACACCATGTGCTTCCACACTGGCTGATTGTGCTCCCATTCAGGTTAATTGCCTTCAACCGGCTTTCAGAAATAGAGCCTGTTTATGGGCACCTTTTCTAACTGTCATCACAGACAAATGCTACTCCAGTGACTTATTCTGAGAAAAAAAAAGTGCTTGCACTTAAAAGACCACATGGAGGAAGGCATAGATACCTCCATCTATGTGATTCATAGCTTTATTCTATCTATCTATCTATCTATCTATCTATCTATCTATCTATCTATCTATCTATCTATCTATCTGTCTGTCTGTCTATCTATCTATCATAGCTTTACTATATCTATATATTTATCTATCTATCTTTCTTTATATCTATCTTCTTGATTTTGGTTTCATAATCTTGTTCATATGCAAGGTTTGTCAGTTCTCAGAATCCTGTCATTTTGGTCAGGTGGGGATGATTTAAAAATTGATAAGATTATTTCCATTTTTTTTTAGTTCTTAGGAATCTGTTTTTAGCATTTGAAAATCCTAGTTTCTTCTTAGACACTCCAGGAATATATAATTGCACTGTTATTGAAATTCTTGGAAACAATACTTCAGATAGACCTAGAAGGGAACATATAATAAAAACATTTGGGGAGGTAGGTCTCATGTGGCCTCCAATACTCCCCAGCATAAAACCATATTAAAATGTCATTGGAAAATACTTAGCAAAATAAATAAAAACACAATGAAACATGAATATCACTTTTTAAAACTGAGTCAATATGCAGTCCCCTAGGGATCCTCATGTATGGATTAGTGGCTCAATTTCTATTGGAATTTGGCAACACGGCCATAGGACATTATCATGGGAAAGATTGGTGCTTTCTGCAGTGCTCTGCCTCACAGAGTACTGCCCCAATGTTAAGCCACCAGGGTCCAGGGCACTGACTTCCCTGATCCCAAAGACTACCTTCCCTCTCTCAAGCCCAGAAGGTATAGAAGCAAGATATTTTAATGGATGGGCCTCTCCCCTTTCTGCCTTAGAAAAGGAATTTAGGCCAGAAGGAAGAATTCCTATCTATGCCACTGTTTGTTAAGTCATTTGGTCCTGCTTTTGTATATCCATTTGATTATTTGTTCTGCTTGATAAATGCAGACCTTTTTATGGCAAGAGGCTGAAATTTCCCAGCTGGGATGAGAGACTGAAGGATTATGGAAGATGAAAGGCATGAAGCATTGGGGAAGAACTGAGCTCTGAGGAGGGGAGAATTACTAGATTTCCAATTACTGATGAAAGGTGTTGATACTCTAAACTGAATATAATTACAAGTAGTTGTAACACTGCCCAGTTTTGCATCCTATTTTAATGATAGATCTCCCTGCTTAGAATCATTGCCATTTCTATAACTATGCCATTGCTAGAACCAGGTGAATTTGTTATTCACTCTCTACTTCCTCCCCCTCTCCTGGCTCATTGTTGCCTAGCAAACTGGCACTGGTTACCCTCCAGAGTTTCCTGCTGTCTTTAAATCTTATTTATTTGCTATATGTAGTATCATAATGATTTTTGTGTCTGGATAACAATAAACTGATTTTTATTGCATTCAGGCTAAATGCTTGTTATAAAGGAGTAGACCACATTTGGGCTTGGGGTGAAGAGGACAAAAGTCACCATGTGAAACACTCTCTAGCTCTCTCCCTCTCCCCCCTACCCGAGGAGAAAGGCTATACAGATATTACATTTGTATTGAAACCTTACTGAAATATCTGGAGAAGTGAGGGTCAGTTTGTTGATGCAGAGAAAGAAATGATTTAATGAGCTCTTATTCAATACTAAAATATATTCAAGATGGTATCTTGAAGACCTTCTATTCTAATGGGAGAGGACACATAAAAAGAGCTGGAAATTCAGGTAGGGCATAGGCAAGGTGGAAGAGAAGACCAGGGACTAAGTCCTGTTGTGAGTGAAGTGATGGGCTTCCTTCTGAATTAGTGCTCTTGGCAAGGAGCCACCAGTCAGGAGAAAGAGACCTCAGACCAGAAGTTTCTCTATGTTGAGAAGGTGACTAGAGGAGGAAGAGGAAGAGAAAATGGGGTTTGGAGAGAGTTTAAAGGATCCTTCTCACTATAGTATTTTAATGAATAAATAATAAAGCATCTATTGGCACTTTAGAAACTGTGGGGCTGTAAATTCAAAAAAGCAGGATAGTATTCGGCCCCATTGGCCTTAATGGGGGAAGGCACTGCATATAGGAGCACTGTAACCAGGAAGGGGTGCTTTGATCAAGGAAGTCTCAGGAGGGATCATTTGAGCCATATGGCTATATCAGGAATTGTAAAGTTGGTTTGATTATTATTTCCAGAAGAAGGCAAAAAAGGGGAGTGGCATACATGTACTGGCACAGAAGAAAGATAACCGGGGCACACTGTGTTGGGTCTGGGAGCATGGTGAACTTTCACCAATCATGGCCATAGGGCCAAAGCATTGGCAATGGAACGCTAGGCTGTAGAAGGAGGGTGGAGAGCAGAGCCATTCGGTGAAAGTGGTTAGAGTGAATCATGGTCAGTGTGAGGGCACCTCAACACGGTGAACTTGAATCTGTGAACTCTGTATCTCACCTAGAGTACCAGAGATTGAAAACAAAATGAATAGAAGAAAGACAATATCTCTGTGCTCTACATAGTCTAGAGAAAACTAGGTACAGATTCATTTTGGAGCTGGATGACTTGGACAAAGATGGAGAAACGTAGAATTTTGTAGCAAAGAAATCCCAGATTTCTGCTTGAAATGTTGGAGTTGAAACATTTAAAGAAAATGAAAATGGGGTGAAAGTCTATTAGATAACTGAAAATATTTGTGAATGTCTTCCCACATTAAAGTCCATCCCCTTTCAGAGCATGCAAGAACTAGAAGGCACTGTTCTAGTCCCACCCCCTCATTTTATAAAGTATGAAACCAAAGTTCAGAGAAAAGACATTTTGCCAAAGGTCACACACATAATCAGTAACAGAGCTGAGTTTTGAATTTTTTTGTCAAATTCAGATGAGAGTTGTCCTGGAACAAGTCAGTATCTTGCCATTATTCTCAATACTTAATGTTCTATGGGCTACTAAAGAAGGAAATACAATGTTTTGGGTAGTTAATTAAAATATTAGAATTGAAGCCTATCTTTGGTGGATTCACTGAAAATTTGGGGGACAATTCTAGTAGCTAATACAACAATGGGGATAATAGGTGCCCCATCCTGTTTCCACCTGGTTTTATTTTTCCTCTAGTTTTTGATGTAAATTGATGTCCTTTTCTGATTAAGAGATTTTATGAATGAGAAGGGGAAGAAAAAGGACATCATGAGAAGTTGCTGAGAATGTAATCCAAATAAAATGATATTGGCTCCAATAAAGTCAAATATCCGGTTTCCTCACATAGAATTTGCACATGCTTGATATGTGAACTTTGTAACTGACAGCTACAAAATCCCACCACCTGGAATTTGGGAGGACGATCACACAACTGTGCATTGTCATCTCAGAGGTGTAAGTTTTTGTTTCTCATGATGAGGCAGAGGTGGCTCATTTACCAGAGTCCCTGTTTTGGAGCAGTGAGATCGGTCAATACTGTACTTCTAAATGAGCCAGAAAAGAGCTTGAACCTTGGCGAGGGTTCCTCAGCACCGAAGGCAGGAGATGCCTCTGCTTGGGCTGAGGCTAAGACCTCAGAGTTTTCTTGGAAGAGTTGACTGGATGAAGATGAAGGCTTGCCACTCGACTGAGTGCTGATTGGAACAGAGCTCGACTTCAGGCTCAAAGAGGAGCTGAAGTTGGAGTCGAGCTGAGCATAGAACACAAGGAAGAGCTGATTTGGGAGAATAAATGAAGGGATCTCAGAGCTCAGGAGATGCTTCTGGAGGCAGAAGGAAGCCTGGCAACATACCCCACGAGTACTGCCCCTTGTTTCCTGAGGTGAAAATCCTTCAGAATTCAATCATGGGAGCAGTCCTGGAAAAGCTCTTCAGATTCTAGGATTAGGGCTTCTGTTTTGCTAAAAGAGCTTGATAATACATCAGAAGCCTAGACAAAGAGTAGACAGAAGAGAAGCAGCCTCACCTACCAGAAGAAGAAAAAGACCTAGAAGAGGAACATCTTCACCCACTACTGACTTGTACAGACAGAGGATATGAAGGATTGGAGTCAGATTGGATTTGTACTGTGCACATATTCTCTACTCATGTTTTTCCTTGTTCCATTTCTCTAAGCCTGTCCATCCTTCCACATGGATGCAACTTATATTAATGGGAGAGTACATACCAGCTTCACAGGTATAATTTTGTGTTCTAATTATTTTAGCTTTGCCTTCTATTTAGTCAATGTTTTTGATTAAGAATGAATGGTTGTATCTTGTCTAATATGTTACATGAGTAGCACACAGATGGGGGCTCATGAGCTATCCTTGGTAATAGTAGAAGCATAGCTCTTTTCTTCTAGAGTTACTTCTAATATTCTGAGCATAAGTGGTAACAATGTGGTTGGCCATTCTGGAAACCTACAACCTACCAATATGGTGGTTGGTTGGGTGAGTGAGCCAGCTAAGAGAGAGAAAAGAAAGAAGAGAAGGCTGTGGGTACTATGATCCATGTTACATTTATAGTGTGAAAGATTGTCATTCTATGTAGTTTTGAGATAATGAATATTTAGTATGGCAACATCTATGGAAAACATTGTTCTTAAATTTTCTTGGGTCCATGTTCTGTGTGGGTGATCGTGGACCATGGTTTTGTCTGTGATGAAACTCTAGTTCCAATATAGTTTGTTTGTGGGATACCTAAGGCTATTTAGAGGATTGTATT
Source organism: Petaurus breviceps papuanus (assembly GCF_028583685.1). Taxonomy (NCBI): domain Eukaryota; kingdom Metazoa; phylum Chordata; class Mammalia; order Diprotodontia; family Petauridae; genus Petaurus; species Petaurus breviceps. The sequence continues at coordinate 33,721,831 of NW_027185797.1, forward strand.
TATAATACAGGAATTTTTCATCTGTTATTCTATGACAGATGGTGAGCTTCTAATGTATAATTCTAGCCTCCAGATTGTGCCTTCCTTGGTACTTGGTAGGTGCCAAATTTTGCAGTCTGTCTTGATATATAGCATAGAGTTTTTCATTTCCTTGAATCATCTGTTCCATGATTCGAGAATTAGGTTTGGCAGAAGAAACTCTTCCCCTTTTTTGGCCTAAAGGTTTTTCTGTGTTTGAGACACACTGGGAGGATGAGCTTTCTAACTCTTCTGTAGGTACTAGACTCCTTAGAGTTTACCTTCCTATAGTTTCTGGTGGCAATGACTTTGCATTACTATCACAAAGACATCCATCTTGTTATGGCTATTGTGAGTATGATCATTATTATCTGATTATTCTCATCCTTTTTGATGATGTTCAGATCAAAGTTGGCATGGGCTCAGTCATTCTGCTATTACTCTTTCATATTAAATGTTGTATGGATCCCTGTACATGCAGAGAGAAGTACTGCCCTCTTGAGTTTAGCAAAAGTTTTAGGATTTCAACTCATTCCCTATAGATTCACTGCAAGCAGTCAATCAGTAATAGTAAATAAACATTTACTAAGCACCTACTATGTGCCAGGCACTATACTCAGTTCTGAGGATACAAAAATAAAAAAAAGACAGTCCCTGTCCTCAAAGAGCTTGTAATCTAATGGGGAAAGGCAGAGTAGAAAAGCTAGCTGGAAGGAAGCGGTGGTAGCCACCTTGGGGTGGGGTGGAGGATGCAGGGAAGTCCCAGAGGTGCACAGGCAGGGGACATGCATGGAGTTCTCAGCTCCCTCCTTATGGAGTTCATGGCCCCACCCTTGGATGCAGGGGGCAGAGGGTGGTGATGAGTTGGAGTCTCAAGACTGAGGGGATCTTGTAGGATGCTGAGCTTTTCCTACTAATGAACTTCCTGGGACATGGTGGAGAAAGTCCAGAGTTGTGCAGGCAAGTGAGAAATGAAGAAAATGAGTCGGAAATGAGCAGCCTCCAGGCCAGGGCACAGCACCAGGGCTCGCACGCCCCAGTTCCATTCCCACACAATTCTGGTCTCAGGTAGCTTGGAGAATCTGGGCATTTGTCAGGCACCAACTTTAATTTATCCTTATCATCGCCATTTTCATTGTCATGAAAGCATTCTTGACATGTACTGGCTGTGCAGAATGATACTCTATGCAAATTCTCTTTAAGGCCACGTGTTACAGAGAAGGTGCCAACCTGCCTACCTGTCTGAGAGCACTCTATACCAGAGAAATTGGGGATCCCTTCCCAACCCCTTCCACCATCATTACTATTTTCATTAAAATCTGAGGCAGAATTTTAGCCTCTCTGCATAATTCTCACAATCCACCAGGACGGTGCCCCTTCCCCATCAGCCTCAGGAACCCAGGGCCTACCAGACTAACAGGACTTTCACCAGCTGCCAGCCAAGTCTTTGAATCCTTCCTGGGGCTTATTTCTGCTTGGAACCGGAAGCTGTGGTCTGCACTGTTTGCCGATGGTGAAAGTGCTGACAAAGTGAAATGAGGCCCCAGGTGCCCCTTGCTCAAGTCGGACTTCCTGAGGCAAGAGTTTCATTTTTACTTCCATCACAAGTCATTCAACACAGAAACAGACTTTGACCTTTCTTGGGGGAGGGGGGCAACCCAGCCCAAATCACCCGGGTGTTTGCTGATGTGGTTACAGGGGTTGCTGAATCATCAGTTTCTTTGGGGGACTCTGGGCAGGTGCCTCCCCTGATAAGAGCATGAGGGATTCGAGTGGTTCTGGGAAAAATCTTCAAGAGTTTTACCTTACCAGGCACTGACCTACTATCCCTGGTAGGTTCTGTAATAGCTAACATTAACAATGTCTGTGTCTTGGATAGCATGGGGAACAGGGAGGGAGGAATGGGGGAGTGTCATCTGAGATGTGGACCCCAAAATACTCCTGGAGAAAGGAAGGAGGGAGCAGTCCAGCTACTGCTCCCAAGGTCTAAATGTAGTGACTAAGCAGTTTTGGAGAGATGAGAGTAGTAAAGACAGGGAAGGAAGTGCCCAGAGAACAGTATTATCCTCTACTTTTAAGTGTTCCAACATAGGACAAAGCCCTGGTGGCCTCTCCTTAGCTTTGGGGGGCTTCATCCTTATCCAAATTGTAGCTGGAATGAGTTGGGCTCTAAAGGAAGTGAATGCCTTCCTTTCAGGATCACCTTTTAATCTTTTTTAATTAAAAAATTAAGATTATTAAACAACAAATATAAGCTGAAAATAAGACCCACTTGTTAGTTCTAGGACTATGGTCCAGTATCAGTGGGATCATAGGAGCAGAACAAAAACCAGGTCCACCATGCCTAAGCCAATGTACTGGGGTCATGAAGAGTCAGACATGACTCAAAAAAGTGGCTGAACAACAACTTAGAATGGTTTTACAGGGTATCTTACAATAGTGGAATGGAGGGGGCCAAAAGGCCATTCATCTTGATGTCCAGACCAATGCTTCTGTGTCATTCAGAATTGTTGAAGGTGGATGAATTGTCATTCCAGTCCACCAACATTAACAAAGTATTTGTGTGGCAGACACTAGGGAGATAGTTCTTGACTTTAAAAAGTTTACATTCTGATGAGAAACTGTGTACAGAGAAAAGTCAATCCTTTCACAGGCTTCCTCTATCAGCAGATCTCTAAACTCATGCCTTCATAGGTACCACTTCTCACAATGCTACAACAATAAATTAAAATAAAAGTAATTGTGGCCAACCTTCTTGTGATGAATTTGTCTGAACTTTGCTCTGCTTCTGTTTGGGTAAGTAAGTCATTGCTTGGTGGTATCACCACAGTGAGTAGAAATGCAAGGACCCCTGCATTCAGTCCACCATGAGGCACTGCCCTTGGTTGGCCTTGAAATTCTTGTTCTTTTTGGCATCTGTCATGAACAAAACACTGAGATGTGTGCAAGTGAAGCTTCAGGCTTACAGGAGAGTCCTAAACTGTGGGCTGTGGAATCCAAAGATAACACATTCCACTCCATAATTAACAGTTTCCCATTGTTTATTCACCATTCACCCTTGTGTGTTTACATGTTTTTACTTTGCCCTCCTACTGAAGTTTTAATATTTCTAAGAAGTGAGTCACAGATATGGGAAATGGTGAAGGAAACATGGGATTTTCTTGACTGCCTGCCTGGGAAATACAAATTATATAAAACCATACAGCTTCAACCTCTCATTTCAAATTAGGAAGATAAATCTACCTAATCCAATCAGAATTTATGATATTACTTCAAATAGTTTATACACAGTTTCTTGGGATGCACACAGATAAGGAGACTCAAAATTCTTTCTTATATACTCACACCATGCAAAATTTTAGGATTGCAAACTCAAGCAAGTAATAGTCTCTGCCTTCAGGAAACTTACATTCTAATGGGAAAATACAACACATAAAAGGGATGTGGTAAGGGTCCCATGGACCCTTGGGAATCTGGGTTATTAGTGGGGAGGTGGTGGATGTGATGGTCCCAATGGAGAAGGCTTCGTATGGAGTTGGCTAGGCATGTAGTTACTGTTTACAAAAGTTCATTGATTTGAATGGAATTACTTTACTTCAACTCATTTGGGTATTTGAGAATTGTATCATTTTATTCAATTCACAGCAATGAACATTTTTGAAGCACCTGCTAATTTACAGTGGATGAATTGTTTTCTTGCAGAATCCCAAGAATAGGAAGTTTGAGGAGCCTTCCGTGGCCTCTAGTCTAGCCCACACACCATTGGAATTCCCTATTATTTCAAATGCGCATCCAATCTTTTTGTGAAGATCTTCAGGAAAAGGGAAGCCTCACCTCTCCGATGTCCCCTCTGCTCTAAATCATGGGATACCACAAACCAGATCTTCTGGTCAGAAAGGCCATCTAATCTTAACCGTGACTGAATCAGCATCCGCTGGACAGCATACAAGACAAGGGGTCCTCCAGCCTCTCTTTGAAGACCTCTTGTATAGACTAGCTTGCAGCATCTTCAGAAGCAGCCTGTTCCACTTTGGGATTCTTCTTACTGTTAGAAAGTCTTCCCTGGCATCCAGCCTATTTATATGGGTAGACATTACTTCCTCCCAACAGAAAGTAAGCTCCTTGAGGACAGGGACTATTTGGTTTTTGCCTTTTGTATCCTTAGTGCCTAGAAATATGCTTTTCCTGGTAGGGGCTTAATAAATGCTTTTTTCATTGAATTGACTTGAATCTTTGGTATATTCAGACCTACTCCAGGTCTGACTACCATTCTAACTGTCCTCTTTTCCACCTTTTCCTGCTGATAAAGTTGTATCATGAATTCAGTGTACAGAACTCTAAATGCAGATTGAAAATCAACCTCCAGATATGTTCTGATCAAGGCAGAATGCAGGTGGACTACTGCACCCATGTTTGGGATGACATACCTCTCTTAATTCCCCTAATGTCTTCGAAAAAGAGGCAGCTGCTGTTATCAAATCCCCCTCCACCCCAACCCAGAACTTAGCTCTTGGAATTTGAATAGAAGTTCATAGGATAGAATTTATATGTTATATATATTATCTAATATATATACCCTATATAAGGACAATTGGAAGTTATCAAGTTCAACACCCTCATTTTACAGATGAAGAAAGCGGGACTCAAAGAGGTGAGGAAGGATTTGAACTCAGGTCTTCCCAATTCGAATTTACTTAACCTTCAGAGCAGTGTCAAGGCTGCATTACCAAGAACAGTACTTTTCTCCAGTTTAATTGAATCTTATAGGTAATGTTCTTGCAACTGGAGGGTCATGAAAGAATTTATTTGTGGAGAGATTCAAGAAGACAGATTCCAGCTTTTTAATGCAAATCTAAGTTTTTGAATGAAATAAAGGAAGTTAAAGTCAGATTCTGGGACTCTAGTTTCCATGAATGGAGCTTGATCCAACTACTTAAATACAAGCTCAGTTCATGATTCTGAGGAATAGAGGTTCTATTCTGTTAGTATCCAACCTAGATATCGATTAGTCTGGGGGCATAGTGGAGAAAGTGCTGGGCCTAGAGTCAGGAAGACTCATCTTCCTGACTTCAAATCTGGCCTTGGTTACTTACTATGTGACATTTGGCAACTCAGCTCTGTTTGCTTTAGTTTCCTCATCTGCAAAATCAGCTGGAGAAGAAAATGGCAGACTATTCCAGTATCTCTGCCAAGAAAATCCCAAATGGAGTCACTAAGAGTCAGACACAAGTGAAAAGCAACAGAAAGTCCAAACACCTCATTTTACAGATGAGGAAACTGAGGCAATAGGAAGATTATCCTAGCATCACAGAATCATACATTTGTAATTGGAAGTGTCCTCAGAAGTCAGAGTCCAACCTGTTTATTTTATAGATGAGGAAAACTGAGGCCAGGAGAATGGAGCAGCTTGACCCTGGTCACAGAAGCACTAAATAAAGTCTTTTCACTCAGACTTAAAATTCTTTCATTGTGCTCTCCTCTTGTTCAGGCTGTGGTTTGGATTCTGTAGAGATGATTTTCCAGCTGGGGGAACATATGAATTCTCTTAGGCCTTAGGGTCACATTTAATACACGATTTCTTTCTGGGTATTGAAATACACCTCCTTAAACTGGAAAGTTACTTTTTCTAGCTCATTTGAGAATAGTTCAATACAACGGTTATTGTGACAGGCCCAAACAGGTCCATGTCTGGCCAGCAAATCATTCAGTATAGAAAGTGTTTCTCTCATGAAAACAATGTACACAACGGGTAAGTGGGAAGAATAATTATGAATGCACACACACACACGAAATTAAAAGTGAGTGTTTCAAAATAATAACGATCAAGCTGGACTCAATAAAGAGATATGAGAGGGCAGCTCAGTCCCACCCTTCACGGAGGTAAGAGGGACACAGCTGTTCTACCCGTATAAATAGGCTGGATGCCAGGGAAGACTTTCTAACAGTAAGAAGAATCCCAAAGTGGAACAGGCTGCTTCTGAAGATGCTGCAAGCTAGTCTATACAAGAGGTCTTCAAAGAGAGGCTGGAGGACCCCTTGTCTTGTATGCTGTCCAGCGGATGCTGATTCAGTCACGGTTAAGATTAGATGGCCTTTCTGACCAGAAGATCTGGTTTATGGTATCCCATAAAAAGATTTAGAACTTTTTTTATTTGTGGAGAGATTCAAGAAGACAGGTTCAAGCTTTTGAAGGCAAATCTACGTTTTTGAATGAAATAAAGGAAGTTAAAGCCAGGTTCTGGGACTCTAGTTTCCATGAATGGAGCTTGATCCAACTACTTAAATACAAGCTCAGTTCATGATTTGACTATGGATTGAGAACTTTTCAATGTATTGTTTGGTTGTTTTGATTTTTTTTCTCTTTTTTAGAAATCCTATTTGCTTTATGGGATGACTCTTACTGAGGAAACAGGAAGAGATATTGGGAGAAGCTTTGATGATATCTTAAAAAGACATCAATTCAAACTTACTACCTTTTTAAAAATACCCCTCACTAGTACTCACAGCTGACTGGTTGTCAACTTGAGGCGTAAGTCAGCGTCATTCTGGGAGGGCTTATGAGAGGATCCTAATTCAGTTGAATTAGCAAAGAATTGCCAAGCACCTACAAGATCCCAAGTAGTGTGCTTGGGGCTGAGGATGTAAAGAAGGGAAAAAAACTCCACTTTTAGTAGAAGGCCTTGCTTTCTTCTGGGACAGTTGGCACTGCTGCTCAGTCATCCCAAGTTGAGAATGTTGAGGCAAGGCAAAAATGTCAAGTGGGAATTTCATTTTGGTATCCTTGCACTTCTTGGGGAAGTGGCCTCACCTCCTTGGGCCTTGGTCTCCTCATCTGTAAAAGAAGGGGGGTGAATGGTCTGGAATACCTTGGGGGTGTCTTACAGTTGTATGGCAATGACAGCTCTACCATGCTTCCATCATGTGCCTCTTTCTCCTTTCATGGGTGATATTTCATGAAATCTTAGTTTCTCTGAGCAGGAAGGGTATCAGGGGCTCTCCAGCTTGTCCCATGGTGAACGAGGCTCTCCCTTCTGACATGTCTGGCAAGGCAGCATCTAGCCTTTACCTAAAGACTTCCATTGAGAGTGAAGCCTCTCCTTCCAAGAGAAGCCCCCCTCCCTTGGGGCATCTCAGATTGTTAGGAGGTTGGTTTGGTTTGTTCCCTCACATCAGTCCTAAAATTGCCCCCTGGTGAATGTTCTAGTTCTATCCTCTGAAGCCAAGCAGAAGAATAAACTCTTTCATTCTTCTTCCAACACTTGAAATAAATAAAAGATGAAATAGATTTTAGTATGCACTAGGTTGTGATTAAGTGTATCACTTCAGATTAAGGAGCTCCTGGCATCAAAGCAGAACAGCAACTTACCATGATTTCTAGTCTGGGGTTATATGAGGACATAGCTAGTGTCCATCAGAGACACAACTTGACCTCAGGGCCTCCTGACTCTGGGGCTGGCCTTCTATCACTCTGCCTTCCTGCCTGTCTACGTGCATTTGAAGAAGAAACCCAAATTGAATGTTCTTTCCATTATTCAAGGCTGCCTCTATTGGCACTGGTGGCTTCTGCTGTGCTCATTGGAGTCCCCACTGGGAACAAAATCCATGGTGCCTGGTTATTTTCTCATTGAGCAGAGGTCTCTGGACCTCCTTTAGGTATCATGGGTGACTTCTGACAGAAAAAGACTTTCACTGGCACCTGTTCCAGTGAGCCATGTCTACTGATCATTATATCCATGGACCCTGGGGACACCCCAAGGACAGCAACTTTCTCTCTTTGGGGTCTCAGCATTTTCCTTGGGTATCCCCAAGGTATTTTGACAACCAGACCTTCATGGTACCACCCCTAGAGAACAACTGAGGTCCACTTACTTAGCCCTGTAATGGCAACTATGGTATCATTCATTTTTTTTTCCAAAAAGATCCTAGTACTACAGACAGACCTGGAAGAGACATTGGAGAACTTTGAATCTAAATCCTTCATTTCAGACTAAGAAACTGATGCGAAGGGGAATGAATAATTCCAAGGTCACAGAGATGATTAGATACCTGGCATTCAAGTACTGTTCTCCTGATGCCAAATAAGCATTTCCAAGCAACATAGCAAACTGGCCCATTTGTAGCTACCGCTTCTCTTCTTTCTGGCTGTGTGGAGGCAGGACTGTGGACTCTGCTTTGTCCCAGAATTAAATATCCTATCCTCTAGTGAGGTTTTCCTGGGGAACTACAGGGAACAGCTGATTGGTCTGTCTTGGCAATGTACCCATGTAAGTGCTCAGGGATGGAGGGCCATTCATGCAGTTGAGTTCCTGGGATATCTTTGGGTATGTTATAGTTCCCCAGGGCAGATGCTCAACTCTGACTCAGCTCTGCTAGTAATTCAAGGAATTCCAAGTCTCTGTACACAACAAGGAAGGACTATTGGAAGTCTTTCTTGTACTCTCAAAATAGTTGTTCTAAACAAGTTCTCCATCAGTGTATGAGGCCATCTCTGGCATGCATTCTGGGATGTTAGGAATGATCCAAGTTAATATCATTTAGCAATTGCCTACTGCTCTACGTGCCTGATACTCTGCTAGGTCCTAGCAATGCAAACACAGAAATGAGGGGGTTGCACACCGTCTCAAGGAGTTTTCATTTGCTTGTGTCTTAGGAGACTCTTTAGATGAAGGCCCAGGAATAGTCTAAATTCTCAAATATTAGTTTCTCAAATATTAGCATATATTTGAGTCTTCCAAACAAAACTAAATTTTAAAAATGTTTTAACATTTTATTTTCTCCCCAATTAGATGTAAAAATAATTTTAACATTCATTTTATCTTAGAATTTTGAGCTCCAAACTCTCTCCTTTCCAATTCCTCTTTCCCCTCATTGAGAAGGCAAGCAATTTGATATGTTATACATGTGCAATCATGCAAAACATATTTCAGTATTAGTCATGCTAGGAAAGAAAACACGGACAAAAAACCCAAGAAAAATGAAGAAAGTAAAAAAAAAAGAGTATGCTTTGATCCACATTCAAATTCACCAGTTCTTTCTCTGGAGATGTATAGCATTTTCATTATATGTCCTTCAAAATTATTTTGGATCCTTGTATTCATCAGAATAGCCACATTGTTCACAACTGATGATCACACAATATTGCTGGTGCTGTGTACTATATTTTCTTGATTCCGTTCATTTTACTTCATATCAGTTCATATAAGTCTTTCCATGTTTTTTTTTTCTGAGAAGATTCTGTTCATCAGTTCTTATAGTGCAATAATTTTACATTATAACCATATACCACAACTTCAACCATTCCCCAGCTGGTGGGCATCCTCTCAATTTCCAATTCTTTGCCACCACTAAAAGAGCTGCTATAGATATTTTTTGTACATGTAGGTCATTTTCCTTTTATTTAGTTTTTATTATTTCTTTGGGATACATACCTAATAGTAGTAGTGCTGGGTCAAAGGTATGCAGGTTTTATAGCCCCTTGGTGTAATTCCAAATTGTTCTCCAGAATGGTTGAATCACTTCACAACTTTCCAACAGTGCATTAGTATCTCAATTTTCCCACATCCCCTCCAACATTTGTCATTTTCCTTTCCTGTCAATCTAATAGATATGAAGTGATGCCCCAGAATTGTTTAAATTGTCATTTCTATAATCAATAGTGATTTAAAATATTTTTTCATATGATTGTACATAACTTTGATGACTTCATCTGAAAAGTACATGTTCATACCCTTTGACAATTTGTCAATAGGGGAATGACTTGTAGTCTTATGAATTTGACTCAATTCTCTATATACTTGGGAAATGATTTCTTTATCAGAGAAACTTGCTATAATTTTTTCCATAGTTATTAGTGTATAAATTTCCCTTCATCCCTATTTCTCCCCTGTTTATCCTACTCTCTTTCTCCTTTCACCCTCTCCAACTTTCTTACTACCACATCCCCTAATTTGTCCTCCTTTCTATCAGCCTTCTCTTATCTCTTTTCCTTCCTACTTTCCTGTAGGGTAAGATAGATTTCTATACCAAATGGAGTGTGTATGCTATTTCCTTTTTGAGTCAATTCTGTTGAAAGTAAGGTTCAAATACTCCCTGCAGCTCCCTTATTTTTCCCTCCACTGTAAAAGCTCTTTCCCGCCTCTTTTATGTGACATAATTTATCCCAATTTTACATCTCTCTTCCCCCTTCTCCTGATGCTTTTTCTTTCTCACCCCTTAATTTTATGTTTTAAATGTCATTCCATCATATTCAATTCACCCTTGTGCCTTCTGTCTACATATATTTCTTATAACTGCCCTAATATTGAGAAAATTCTTATGAGTTACAGGTATTATCTTCACATATATCAGCTTGCATATCCTGATTTTTTGTGCTTCTCGAGTCTTGTGTTTGAAAGTTATATTTTCTATTCAGTCCTAGTATTTATGTCACGAATGCTTTATACTGCTCTATTTAATTGAAAATCCATCTTTCCCCTGAAGGGCTATACGCAGTTTCGCTAAGTAGGTGATTCTTGATTTTAATCCTAGTTTCTCCTGAATATCATATTGTAAACCCTCTGATCCTTTAATGTAGAGCTGCTAAATATTATGTTATCCTGACTATGGCTCCATGGTATTTGAATTGTTTCTTTTTAGCTGCTTGCAATACTTTCTCATTGACCTGGAAGCCCTGGAATTTCGATGAAATATTCTTGGGAGTTTTCATTTTGGGATCCCTTGTAGGAGGTGACTGGTGGATTCTTTCCATTTCTATTTTACCCTCTGGTTGTGAAATACTGAAGCAGTTTTCCTGAATAATTTCTTGAAAGATACCATCTAGGCTCTTTCTTTTTAAAAATCATGGCTTTTAGGTAGTCCAATGATTATTAAATTATTTCTCATGGATCTGATTTCCAGGTTTTAGTTTTCTGTTTTCCATTTAGATATTTCATATTTTCTACTATTTTTTCATTCTTTTGTATTTATTTTTATTGTTTCTTGCTGTCTCATGGAGTCATTAACTTCTACCCACCCAATTCTCATTTTTAAGGAATTATTTTCTTCATTGAGATGTGTACTTCCTTTTCTAATTGTTCATTTCTACTTTTAAGGAGTTTTTTCTTCAGTGAATTTTTGTACATCTTTTCCCATTTGATCAATTCTGCTTTTTAAGGAGTTCTCTTCAATTGATTTTTGTGCCTCTTTTACCATTTGATCTATCCTGTTTTTTTAAAGTGTAACTTTCTTCTGTATGTTTTGGTGCCTTGTTTACCTAGCTATTGACTCCTTTTTCATGATTTTATTGCATCACTTTAATTTCTTTTTCTTATTTTGTCCTCTACTTTTCTTATTTGATTTTTAAAATCCTTGGGGAACTCTCCCAGGAATTTTTTTTAAGGCCTGAGACCAATTCATATTTTTGTCTGAGGCTTTTAATGTAAAAGTTTTAACTTTGTTGTCTCCTTCTGAGATTGTATTTGATCTTCCCTGTCATCATAGTAACTTTCTATGGTTAGATTATTTTTTTGTTTGTTTGCTCATTTTCCTGCTTAGTTCTTGATTTTTTAACTTTACATTAAAGTTGGGCTCTGTTCCTAGAGTGGAGTTGGCACTGTCCTAAGTTACAGGTTTTTTTGTGTATTTTTTTTTCAAAGCTAGTTCTGGGTTGGTCTCTAAGTTTTCAATTCTTCCAAGGTGGTATGATCTAAGGAGAGGTGTGGTTACTGCCTGTTTTCTGGTCTGTGAGTAAACACAAGAATTATTTTCTGCCCTGGAACTGTGACTGGATTCCCTGCTCCCCCGTGGCTACAACCTCTGATATGCTAGGGTTCCTCCTTGCCCTGGGACTGAGACCAAGGACTCTCAACTGGATCCAAATATGGGCACCTTGATTCATTTACTCACTAATTCTTACTGATTCTCCCTGCCTCCAGTCACTCTTTTCTTTAATTGTCCCTTTTCATCCTTAATGAAAGTACTTTAGTACTGTGCAAAAGCACTCAATTGAAAGTTGGAGGACTTGTGAGGAAATCTCAGTTCAATACTTAATCCCTGTGTGACCTTGGCCAACTCAAATAAATTTTCTAAGTCTCAGTTCCCTCATTTGTAAAATGAGGGCCCTGGACTAAATGATTTTTGAGGTCCTTTCCAGCTCTGAATCTGTGATCTCAAATCATCTCTCATAATCAAATCTTCTCACCAATCACACATTTAAGAACCTCCACTGGGTACTTATTACTAACAGAATAAAATATAAACTCCTTCTACTTGAAATCATAGTATCCTTCTAATCAACTTTTCTGCCTGTTTTTTCACATTCATGAAATCACACACTTTAGGAGTTGGAAGGAGCCTCAGTTGTCATTGTCTGCAATGAAACACAAAGAAATCTCTACTGAAAGATGATCCACAAGTGGGCACCCAGCTGCTGCTTGAAGACCTGCAACAAAGAGGAACCCATCCCTTCCCCAGGCAGGCCTTTCTACTTCTGGACAGCTCCACTCGTTAGGAGGCATTTGACTTTTCTCCTATTTGACATAAAACCTAAATTATTCTCCTTCCACCTTCCACCCATTGCCCTGGTTTTCCTCCCACCCCATGAGGACCAAATAATATGTTCATTCCCTTCTTCACATGGCAGCCCTTTGAATAATCTACCATGACCTTCTTGAATCATTTCTTCTCCAGGTTAAACATCTTCACTTAACTCATGCTCATATGTCACAGATTGAAGGCCCCTTACTGTCCTGGTCACAACCTTCTGGACACTTTCCAGCCTATTAATGTCCTTCTTTGACTAAATGACCTTAAAGGTGCCTTTGAAATCTGTAATCCCAGATATATTATATGTTTTTAATACTATGTTTGTTGTCTTTACTTTGGGGCTCAAGTTTATAAAGGATTAGTTTCATCTGCAGAATATTTGAGTTTTTATTTTATTTTTTTTTCTGAATCTGTGATTATATTAGTGTAAGGAACTCCCAGGGGAGAAAAATCTCATTAGCTTCTCAGTTCCAAGCCTTTTCATCAACCTAATATCTTTAGACAGTGGCGAATGGAACATGGAGAGTTTTAGTTTGGGGGAACAGAATTACCCAGCTTGTCTGAGTCATAACCTGAGTCAGGACCTGAATGCAAGACTTACTAATTGTGAGGTCAGAAATCTATCCAGTCATCCATAGTGCCTCTCAAAAACCTTTCCTTGAAGACAGATAATAACTGAGGATTAATGAAAGACTCACAATTAAGCATGCAAACCTACTCTCCATCTTCAGATAAAGAACTGATTAACTAAGAGTAGAGATGGAAGCATTTTTCTTCCTTCCAAGGCAGTTGATTTTTTAAATTATATGTGTGTGTGTGTGACGAATTTTCTGAGTGGAGGGAGAGAGGAAGGTAGGAGAGAGAAAATTTGGAACTGAAAATAAAAATGAATAAAAAAATTAAAATAAAAAATGGATCATAGAACAACGTGAAGAACATACACACAGTTTAATGATTTATCTGGTCCACTGGATTCTAACAAAATCCAAAGGAAATGGAACAGTGTGATATCTGTTTAGAAAGGGAATTGGAAGCCTGCAAAAGAAAGCAAAGTTGTGTTCCATTTTTGCCTTTATTCTTCTTTTTCTTCGTTTTTTCTCTTCTCTCCTCTCCCACTATGGGCTTCACATTTCTTCTCAAGTTTTACATATGATTCACATCAGCCAATTCAGCAAAGCCAATTGGAGTTCAATTTCTGAACCTTGCAATAAGGAGAAAAGTCCCACTCTTTGTTTACTGTATTCATCTTTCTTCTTTGCTTTTATCTTTGATCATGGAAATCACCAAAATTTTGATCCCCCAAACCCTGAACGCTTTCATCTGAGAGGGGGTGGGTAATGTTAATCCCAAACTTTTTTCTCCCAAGAATTTGGCAAGCTTGTGACATTGAATACTGAATTTTTAAAAAGTCAACAATTTGTAAATACCATTTTATAGTATCCAGTTCCTAATTTTTGTAGCTTAGAGGTTTGTATGGACCAAAGCCTGAAATTTCCTACCAGTGTTTTAATGACATTAAAACTTCTCATTCAAGAAAATGCCAGACATCTTGCAGGAAATTCCCAAGAGACCCAGGCCTCCAACACCCTTATCCTCTAGGAATTCACCTCCAGGTTTAATTGTCAAAGTGGAATTTCTGCAATTTAGGTTTCCTTTGATCAGCAATAGCTTGACGAATAGAAAGGAAGACTTTTTTCAGAAAGTCATAAGGTTTCAGATTCCACCTCTCACACATCCTTTTTTGGGTAACCCTGGGCTAATCACTCAATGTCTCAAAACCCCCAGACAAATATCTAAGATTGCCTGGTACATGGCACGTGCACTAATGGAGAGAGGTTCTTCATTGAGAATTTCTTATACCCATAAAAACACAGGTCTAATTTAAGAAAACAATTAAAAGGTCTCTCCCAGAATAATTTCATTATAGAGTTTGAGGGGACCTTAAAAGTCATGCCATTCAATCCTTTCTTTCATTTACCCAGAAACAAAGTCACAGTAAGTCACAGTAAGATGCAGGGATTGTCCACAGGTCACTCACCTTTGAGCTAACAGAGTCAGCCCAGAACTCTTGAATACATGAATCTTGAATACCCTACCTCTTACTAAACCAAGCTTCCAATGTGACAAAGAAACTAAACCAACTATTTCAAGATCATAGATAATATGAAACAATTTGGTTTTTGATAATGTAATCTCTAAGGTGACTGTCTTAATTCTTTTCTGAATTGGTGAGTGTGTGTGTGTACATACATTATTAGGTTTATGTCAAAGATACATTGGTGCCTTGGATTCTCTAGGACTTCTATGTCATACTCTAGTGTAAGAGGAGAAGATGATACGACATTCATCCCTTCGACATCACAATGGCCCCACAATATGGAAAACCCACATAAATATTTTGTCCCTCCCTTTGTTCCAGAGAAGGCTGAATTTATTTTTAATGAGGTGTTTACCTTATTTTAAAATCTGGGTTAATTATTTGGTCATAGGCTCCATGTTTCTACTAACCTTCGCATGTTGTCTGCAGCTTCCACAAGACTTCTTCCAAATTGCCATTTAATTTCTTGTGCCAACCTGCAATATATTGAAATGGGATGGGGAAAGGCATGGTGTGGAAGGGATAACTATCAATCTAGTATGTCGTTAGGTTTGGAATTCGGGAGATGAATTTACAGCTGCTGTAAAATTTCTGGGAACTAAATCAGTCATCGAAGCAGAATAGTTGGATATTCATTGTTATAATCAAAAGTACATTGGTGTGAGGCAACGAGTCTGGGTTCAAATTCCAGTTTTGTTATTTCTACTCTTGTGATTAGAGCCAGAGAGGAAATTAGTCATGTTAATGCCTTTATGATGTTTGATTATATTGTCCTGGTGATCTCAAACCAGTTAGCCCTGAGTAAAGATGCATTAGGTGACTGTGTGTCTTCACTTAAGGGCCCCAGGAAAGACCATAAACCCTCTCCCTGCCCCATCAATTCATCTCTACTTTGTTTCAGAGTGGTGAAATTCTTCCGGGTTCATTTGCCTTGTCTTATAATGGCAATATCCGGGGTGGGGTGGGGGAATAGGGTGAAGAGGTAGTTAAAGCATAACCAGATGACTAAACCCGAGCTGAGATGGTTTCTTTGCCCTGGGGAACCATGGGATATATGGATATTCTTGGGGTTCAGTTTGCATGAGTGCCATGATCTGTGTCATGGAGGGGTTGGATGGGGGTTTGGAGAAATGAACTTGAACATTGCCATTCAGGAGCCTTAGTCTGGAAAGTGTCAGCCTCCAGGAAAGCATCAGTGAGGAATAGGAAAATGAATCATTAAGAAAGGGAGAGACACTGGTCCTTCCATAGCAGATGGACAAGAAGGGAATAAGAATATCTTGGAGTTGGTTTTGGAAAGGTCAAATAAGCTAAAATCAGTGTTTGTGAGGAGCTGTTCCTCACTTGCTGGAGAGGGTACAAGAGGCCGCAGAAGGAGTAGGCTGAGTCAACCGGAAGGAGATAGCCTGGGACTTTGGCCTGGGGTACCCCTCCTGGCTTGTCATCCCAGTGCTTGAAGAGTTACCCGCTTCCAGTTGTACCTTCTCCCTGACTTCCTACCAGTGTGAGAGCAGCTGACTGACCAGAGCTATGGGATCAGACTGGGTCTAATCATGTGGGCTCATATAGCTCTCTGAAGGTGAGGAAGCGCACTAGGGGATGGGCAATTTGGAAATGTAAGGTTACTTTTGTGCCCTGGATTATTAGGAAGTTATGTTGAATAAGGTTATGATACCTCGCGGCATAGAGAGACATTCCATTTCCTTTTCTCCTTAAATCTCTCATCTTCTCACCATCCCATGCCTCCTTTTGATGGCCCCCTCCCAGTCTAGCCCGAATACCTTTATAAAAAAACCTGCCCTGATACACAAATACCTCTTGTTTCTGTTTGTGCCTATGCAGGAAGGCTTCTTGCCTCATCTTTCCCAGAGATTACGAAGTAATCTTTTTTTGTTGTTCTTGGGAATTGTGTGGGCTCCCCCTGCCAATTTTGTCCAGGTTTTCAAAAGATCAATTTAAAACCTATTAGCTCATTGTCTGCCCACTTTCAAAGCTTAGGCGTGGGCCTGTGGGGAGGGCAAATGGTTGCAGATGAGTCAGGAGAAGGGAAGATACTTAAGTCACATCTGTCGCATGAATTGGAAAGAGAAAATGAGGACATGGGGAGTCAAATATGACTGCTTTATTTAGGCAGCCTATTAATGATTTAGTCATCTCTTCACATTAATTTTACCTTCTCCCCTTTGGTCCAGACATTATCATTAGAGAAAAAGGCAGCAGAACTTAGAAACTTAACATTTGATCCTTTTATCAATTACCTAAACTTAAAAAGATAGCTTGTGAGCATTTTCAATGCCAGTTTATTGTTCTGTCATCTTTTCCATCTCCCTGTCTACCTTGGCCTTTGTCTCTCTGTAGTCATGCCTCATTCTCTCTCTCCTCTGAATTTCTGTGTCTGTCTTTCGGTCTTCTGTCATGTCTGTCTCTTTCAGTTTTCTATTTCTTGTCTCTCTTTGTCTTTCTGTTTCTCTCTACCCATTAGAATCGCTTGAAATGATCAAATGAGAGGCACCGACCTTTGAACTTTCATCAGTGTGTTGAGGTAATAGTTCTTGACAATCTGAAGTGCCCCCAAAGAGGGAAGTCTAATGAATAGACTTCCCCACCCCCAACTGTAAACACAGTAATGGCCCGTAGTAAATCTCTTTTATAGATCCTTCTCCGCTGTCTCTATTTCTTTGGTACAGTAGGGAGGGGATTTTTAAGCAGCTGCAAAACATCTCGTAGGGAATGTCCAATATTATTTTTTTAATCTTAACAACAACAGGAATGATGAAAACAAAACCACTTTTTTTTTTTATAAGCAAGACTTCTGATCTACCTACATGGTGATTGATCCAGCTGGCATTCTGGACTGGCACTTCCATAACTTTGAATGACTTTGTGACTACAGTTCTTAGCAAAATCATGGATGGAGGGTGAGAGAGAGAGACGGAGAGAGAGAGAGAGAGACACAGAGAGACATAGAGAGAGACAGAGACAGAGACAGAGACAGAGAGAGACAGAGAGACAGAGACAGAGGGGAGAGAGAGAGAGGGAGAGAGAAAGACAGAGAGAGAAAGAAAGGATTGACAGAGAGACAGAGGGGAGAGAGAAGGAGAGGAAGAGAGAGGGAGAGAGAGACAGAGACAGAAAGACAGAGAGAGACAGAGAGGCAGGGAGACTATGTGGTCTTTCTCTGTGCTTAGTGTGTCATGGCTTCTGAAATAAGAATGGAGAAGTCAAATCAGATCTCCAAGTGGATGAGAGAACTGGGCCTTTGCATCGGGACCCAATTTGAGAGGCCACTGGAGATGTTGGCAGGGCTTTGGCCCAGTGAGTGGAGAGGCTCCCTGTTCTGCTCTCCTCTCCTTAGGCTTCACCACTGTCTCTGAAGCAGCAGCCTCATGTCAGTGAATATATTGGGGCCCCCTCCAAATGAGAATACCTATTGTGGGACTTGCCTTGGGCACAAACCTTCCTGGAAAGATGATCTTCTCTCTCTGTGTCTCATCATAGACTTTTCTTCTGTAACTCTCGGAGCAGTGGTTTCTGTCACATGAAGGGCCCACATGGCCTTGGGTGTCGCACTTCATTTACCTCAACAAGTGCAGACAACAGAGTGAGATGAACCTTCCCACTTGACAGCCCGAATGGCTCTTCAGCAACAGCACCTACTTGTCGCTCTCTGGCTGCGCCACATTAAGTGGCAGTTTTATTGGAAGGAAAAAGAAACCAAAAATACATGATATTGTCAGGAGACATTTTGGGGTTGGGAGGCAGAGACCACTTTTAATGCTCACATGCTCAGCAGGGAGGCGAGAATCCTATGTTATTCTCTTCTATAGGGACAGTAGAGATGAGTGAGTATCATGGTGTTGGAAATTTCCATTTTTTTCTTTAAAAGTATCAAGGGAGGGGCAGCTAGGTGGCACAGTGAGTAAGAGCGCCAGCCCCAGAGTCAGGAGGACCCGGGATTGGTTCCAGCCTCAGATACTCAACAGCCACACAAAAAAACTGGCCGTGTAACCTTGGGCAAGTTATTTAACCCCAATTGCTTAAAAAAAAGTATCAAGGGGGCAGCTAAGTGGTGCAGTGAGTAGAGCACCAGCCCTGGAGTTAGGAGGACCTGAGTTCAAATTCGGGCCCCAGACACTTAACACTTACTAGCTGGTGACCTCGGGCAAGTCACTTAACCCCAATTGCCCTGCCTTCACCCCTCCAAAAAGACCAAAAAATAAGTATCAAGGAATAGGAACACTAATGCCTTTCCATGAAAAGAGCATTTGGTATTACTGGAGCATAAGCTGGAAGAGATTCCAGTAGGGGCTGGGAGGAGTGGATGAACAACTCCTAATGCACTTGGCATTGTTGTCTTCCCGCCATGTTGGGGCATCTATAAAAGGATTCACAAATACCTCGGCCTATGGGTTGTATTATCCAATCAACTGTGCATTAACAGTAGAACAGAGGCTTAGAGGGCACGATGGAAGGAGAAGGTAGAGTAGGATCGGGACACCGGAGGGATAAGGTTATCATAGACCAGGATGAGGAACGGTGAAGTCACAGTCAAGGAGAAGCCATTTGGCTTTGGTGTCCAATGTCCCCTAACCCCTGGGATTCTGAGGAACCACAGGCAGGATGCTGTCACCTGCTTCACATTAGCAAAGATAAAGCTGATTCATTCAATCTCTGTGCAAGAGGTAGACCAGTAGAGATTATGGGCCTCTGGCCCTGCTTGTTCATCAATGAAGGTCAGTCAAGTCAGCAAGTGAATTAAATACTTACTATGTACCAGGCACTTTGCTAAGTTCTAGGGGCACGAAGAAGGGCAAACGACAGTAACTGAACAGAAGGAAGACACCAGAATTCAGGGTGATTGGGAAAGACTCCCTGTAGAAGGTGTGATTTTAGCTGAGACCCGAAGAAAGTCAGGGAAACCAGGAATTGGAGATTAGGAGAGAGAGCTTCCCAGGTCTGGAGGACAGCCAGAGAAAATGTCTGGAGCTAGAAGGCAGCGTACAGCATGCTTCATCATTAGTCTTCTGGAATCGTGCTTGGCCATTGATTACTCTGATCGGATTTCCTCGTTATTTCAGTTGTTTCTCTTTACCATATTGCTGTCTCTGTACAAATTGTTCTGGTTCTGTTCACTTCACTATGTCTCAGTTCATGTAAGTCTCAGCAAGTTTCTCTGAGACCATCCCCTTCATCCTTTCTTATGGCACAATAGTATTCTATCATATTTGTAACTTGTTCGGCTATTCCCTAATTTATGGACGCCTCCTCAGATACCCATTCTTTGTCATCTGAAAAACAGCTATACCTGCTTTTGTATATCCATCATTTGTTTTACTCAATACTAATCCTCCCCTTAATATACTCTTTCTATAATTCCCACTTCTCCCCTTTCTCTATTTGTCTACTGAGTGAAATCTATTTCTGTACTCAGTCCCCTCTGTCTCTCTGTTTCTCTCTGTGTCTCTGTCTGTATGACTCTCTCCTTCCTTCCTTCCACCACTTCAGATGAGAGTGAAGTCCAAGTGTCAACTTTCCCTGACCCCATTCTCCTTGTGTTGACTTCTACATGCACACCTCTAACCTTTTGTTCTCTTCCCTACCGTGCCCCCCAATATATTCTTCTCTCTTTACATTCCTTTCTTAAGAACAAGACATATCAAAGGCACTCCCAGGTCTTCTGTCTAGCTAGATTTCCATCCCACCCGGAGCCCAGATAACACCCATCTACTTGAAAACTTTGATGAGAATCTAGACTGGTGCTGTAGAAAACATTCTGGTATTGAAGAAGACTTTAAGATTCACTGAGGAATGAAACCATGGAATACCCCAGGTATGGATTCCTTCAATCAATCCTTTATTGTTTTGAGCACTGACCTCAGAAAGTAGCACCTATTGTTAGACATGTCTTGCATACATAGAAAAGAAATTTGTATCCATTTGGCATTTTAAGCCACTGGTACTAGGTCTTGCAATGTCTCTACTCCATATTATAACCCTCCACATTTTTGAAACCAGTAATCAATCCTCACCTATATCCTCTCTTGTTCTCCATATAACATGAATTCCAGACCCCTCCCCATCAGAAAGATCTCTTCTGTATACTATCTAGTTTGTCCACCTCTCCTTCAAAATGTGACACGCAGGACATAATGTAATGCTGACATTGTCCATCATTAAAAAAAATGGCCCCAGGGACGGCCAGGTAGCACAGTGAGTAAGAGCACCGGCCCCAGTGTTGGGATGACCTGGAGATCAAATCCGGGCTCAGATACTTAGCACCACACCCAGAAATAACTGGCCGTGTAATCTTGAGCAAGTTACTTAACCCCAATTGCTTTAAAAAAAGGGGGGGCCCCAGAGTCTATCCTGCTCACTCACAACAGTATTCTGTGCTTAGAACTGGAGTTTGCTTTCTGGCTATGTGTTTGTTTTTTCTGTTTGATACAACAATCTAGGCAAGAGTATGACTAATGTGGACTAGAGGACTACTTTCTGGACCATGCATATACTCCTCAAACACTCCCTTTGATTTTTGTTTGGGCCTTCACTCTTCTTGGTTTAGGGAACTCCCTGCCAGGGAAACTCCTACTGGTGAAGATTGGCCTTTCATTGATTGAGTTGCATGGGGCACTGAAAGGTTAAGTGCTTTGCCCATGGTCTCATGGCTAGCATTCATCTTAGGCAAAAATGGAAGCCAAGTCTTGCTGCTTCCAAGGCCAGCTCTCTCTCATTATGCCTGCCATACATTCCAGTTTTCCAAGAACATTGGATTCCAATTTAACCAAAAAACCAAACCAAGCCCCCAAACCAAGCCTGCCAGTTATACTCCACTTCTAGCAGAATATGACTCATGAGCCCTGGTTTGCTGTATTTCTGCCCAGCTTATAAATGTCTTGTTTACTTTTTGTTTTTAAAGTCTAATGTGCTATTCCTAATACTTGTCCCTATTGAGTTTCACCCTGTTTTTGCAAAACATTTTTTTTCTTATTCTAGGCCACTTGGTACGGCTCAGTAATGTCACATGCTTTTTCCATGAGGAGCAGCTAGGAAAACTTGGTCCAGAGGCCATGCTGCTTTTGCAGGGCCCTTGGGGGAAGTGAGAGGAGATGACTGAATTGTAATATACATTTTTCTCAAGATGACTGAAAGTGCTGCTAGGGTCATCTCTAGCCTTTGTTGCAGTGATCATAGCCTACCCCCCCCTGATATGCAACAGACCAGCTTCCCAACACTGTGATTTCTGATTTCTCCAGTTTCCATAGTTGGGTTTAGTGATTTTATGGATGAGGGCCCTCCTCCCCTCCACTATCTCTCTCAAGAAATTGATAAGGCTGCAAAACTGGTATAGAATTTTGTACCAGACTCTGGAAGAAAGGAAACTGCTCCCTATTCCCCTCCCTTTCAAAATAAACTACCCATTCACCATTTCTATAGCCAACTTATCTATTACTTATCCCAACTTATTCCCCAGTGAAATAAGAGTGAATGATTAATCTCAGTATAGTCAGTTAGTCTCAAATAGTCAGACTCAGTCATCCATCACTGCAATGCCAAGCAAAGGCAACTTTCCAAGGTTCAAAATACCAGCATAGGTGCTCTCTATTTTTTTCAGTGACAAATTAAGAAAAGACAGAATCAAAATATAGCATAATTCAAAATACAGCATTTACCAAGTGTAATTTAATAATCTTCTAAATACTACTCCACCCCTAGACTGTACATTCATTTAGTCCATCACAAAGCCCCTCTTCTCAAATGGAGGTTAGTTTCCAATCATAAGTAAATTACATTCATTTGTTTAATCACAGAGCACAAAAAAAGTCAAAAGTTCCCCACCTTTGGATTACAATTGAATCTACCCCAGAGTTACAACAAGCTTAAGCAAAGCATTTAATACCCAAAGAGAGGTCTTTTCTTCATCTTGACATGAGGGAAGTTCTCAGCAATCTTTGTTCCTAGGGAGACAAAGCCATAAGATACATTGCCAGTGTCTTCATTAATTCATTCTCTGTCTACAGAACAGTCCTAGGACCCCTGAAAACATCAGCAAAACCCTGTCCCAGGATTTCTGTAAACAAACAACAAGAAAATCCTTCTTCAGGGCTTCTGAATGAACAGCAAGGTTCCAAGCCTTCTGCAACAACAGCACTGTCCTTCACCAGTGGACAAATCTGGCAAAACAACATCAAAACAGACAGACAAAGTACCAGCATAACAGCCATGTCTCCTCAGTCCTTGGCAGCTCTGGGGGCAAGTCTCAAAAGTCCTGGGCAATTCAAAGTGGCCCTCAGCAATCCTCTCAGTCTCTCTCTGCCTCCAAGATGCTGCTTCCAAAAAGTTCTTCATCCTTTCTCTTTTCTTGTGTCTCTCTAAATTTACGTCACCAGCCCCTCCCAGTTCAGCCCTCTCTTTTCACGTCAACAAGTCCATCCCACAAGTGGGATTCACAAGCTCTGGGTTTTAACACAATCAAACCAAAAACCAAGCCAATACAGGGGGATCTTTAAATTCAGTTACTATTACAATTCCCAGCCCAGTAGGACAGTCCTGGGCCCAGTGAGTACCTAGCAAATTCTGACTGAATTGGGCCTTAGCCTACCCTGGCCTTCTGGTAAAAAACATGCTTGTGTATTAGGATAAGGCAGACTGGATCAGTTAATAGAAAATTGGCCTTGGAATCAGAAAGACCCAGGTTCAAGTCCTGCTGCAATAGGTCACTTAACTTTCCAGTGGCCCTAGTGATGCTTCCTCACCTATTTTAACCTCAATATTTTCCTGATTATCTACAAGGCTTAGGGTTCTACAATACCATGATCTCTGAAGAATTAATCATCAACAAGCATTTATTGGACACATATTCTGCCAGTCGATGTGCTGTGATTGACATTACAGGTGACTTGAATGGTAAAGGCCAAACATGTGGGAGATCTAAGTTACAACCTACAAAGGATGATCACATGGGCACAGAAAATGCTGTAAAAGATGGCCTTCAGGAGATGTGGGGTCAGAAGAGACTCTCTCAACCTTAGTTTCCTCATCTATGAAACAGTGATAAAGATAGCACTATTACCCAGGGTGGTGTCAATAAAATGAGATAATATTTGAATGTTCTTTGTGAACCTTGAAACTCTATTTAAATCTTAGCAGTTATTATTCAGAATATCTGATCATTGTACTTCAACACAATTGATTTCTTTTGTAATTCTAAGTATTTTGTTTTCTGCATTAAGAAGAAGGATTGTGAGAAGGGTTCCATGGGCTTCACCAGACTCCAAAAGCTCCATGCCATGTACAAAATGGCTTAAGGAGGAAAAAGGGAGAGTCCCTAGGAAATTTGATAAATTTATGGGCAGGCATGGACAGCAATCACATTAATGGACAAAAATCAGAACTAAAACTCTAGGCCCCAACCTGCAGAGTAGATGTTAATCAGCCTTTGTAGAGAAGGTTTCTTCAGTGGGAGTTCCTTATATTCATGAAATCACAGGAGCAGCATCATCCCCTCCTATTCTGTTATGTGTCATACCTCTCTGAATTACTCACTAATCTCTCTTCTAGACTAAGAAGCTTAGTCTTCTGTCTCTTCTATATTGTGCTCCTCCTTGACCCCTTCCAGCTAAAGGCCCTTTGCAAATTGAATGAATGGAAATCACACTGGGCTACCATAAAGTCTTGGACTTGCATAACCTCTCTTGAAAGAAATGCATCAAGTCACTTGGCAGGGAAAGTGTTTTCTCTGCTCTCTGCTTCCTTGATTCTAGAGAGATCTCATGAGAAAAGGGATATGGCAGCTTGATGGAGACAGCTGGCCTGCTTCATGTAGACCTCTGAAAATGCCACTGGCTTTAGGATGCTTGAAATTGGTAATGAGAATCCATTACAGGAACGTCAATGTTCTCTCTCAGCTTGTTTCATGTAAATGTTCCTATTATATAAAGGTCTGATCCATTAAAAGCAGCAATCATTTTTTGAAATAAATTTCTTGACTAAATTTGGTACTTGAATGGATTCATGATTTTGTTGATGTGCTTGCTTTTTCTGTCCATACAGTGATTCCCCCTTGCCCTGTTATCCCATAAAATGGTTGCCTATATTTTTTCCCATAAACACTACATAGGTTCTTCCAATTATTTTAATGTGTGGCAAAGGATACAGCATCGGACTTGGGGTCAGGGAGAGATGTTAGAATCTCACCTTTGACACAATAGTTATGTGACCTTGGGTAAGTCACTTCCTTCTCTTGGCTCCTGTTTCCTAATCTATAAAATGGGAGTAATAATACCTACAGATATTATCTTATAGTGTTGTTGTGAGAGTCCAATGAAAAAACAAGGGAGAGTATTTTGAAAATGTGCTAAGGCAGTTATTTTCCTTTCTCTTTCACATTTTCTTCTTCCTTGTCTTTCTCCTCCTCCTCTTTACCATCTACTTGCCTCCTTTACCACCCTTTCAGTGGCTAACATTTTGCTCCGTGGGAAGAATGAGATCCTTGCCTCCTTTCCCCATGCATATTAGGCTAGTTTTTTTTTTTTAATGTTATGGAAACCATCCTCAAGACGTGGTCGGTTCAGGGGACCAGTGACTCAAATTGTTGACATCACTTCCTGGTTGCTTGAGTATAAAACATCTACAAATTCCCAGCAGCCTCTCTGATGCGTTGCTGGTAGAAAATGATGGTCTACTCAGATGCAGGGGAGCTTTGCTCATCTGAAGCCCCTTGAGGTATCCTTGATGCGTATGTTGGTTCAACATCCTTTTTTTTTTGCAATGATTAAATGAATCTTTGCATAACTGTGGAAGGCTCAATGGATTTCCTAATTTGTTGCAATATCAAACATAAACTACAGGGAAATGACTTGAGGTGGGTCAAGTTCAGAATCCTCTCATATTCTCTGCTGACTGGTCTAGGTGGGAGAGGGGCAATCCTCCTTGCTTGCCAATGCCATTCCAGACTCCTCCTCAGATAAGTTCTGCCTTCTCTCCTTGGAGTTTTCCTGCCAGCCCAATTGATCACCCAATCTATGTCCTAGTTTATTTGCTATTGATTCT
Organism: Petaurus breviceps papuanus; assembly: GCF_028583685.1. Lineage (NCBI taxonomy): Eukaryota > Metazoa > Chordata > Mammalia > Diprotodontia > Petauridae > Petaurus > Petaurus breviceps. Next base: position 33,747,518 of record NW_027185797.1, read on the forward strand.
CAGAATATTCTCCTTCCCTTAACTTTATATTTATTTATATGAATATATTTAGATTATATAATATATAATTATATAACATATAATCAATATAACATATTTATAACTTCATATTAACTTATTCCCCAATGTGTTCTCATGTACACCCACCCACACACACCCCTTAGCTCTATAAGTCTCACTTCTCATTAAGCCTAACTCAATGATTCCTTCTTCAATTCTCTCAAAACATCCCACATCCATCATTTCATCAGAGTGGGCACCACCTCTCCCAATGGCAGTTTCAATGCGATCAAGCCAAGCTAGGCTTTTTCCCCCTGAACCATCTATCTGGGTTCCTGTCCCTCAAAAATCTCTGTCTTCATAGACCATGTATTTTACTATCATAATTTTTGAGAAGGCAGGGTCCTGTGACCGGCACAATGAGACATGGGAAGGACATTTGCTTTAAGGCCTTGAATACTTTTAAGAAGACAAAACATTCTTCACATTCCTCAGGATAGGGAAAAGAAACTCACCTTGAAAACATGAGTGTCTTCATTGTTTCCTGATGAAATTTTCCTGCCCATTACATACCCTATAGCTCAGTGAGACTGGCCTTTTCCTCTCCTTTACCCATTCATTCCTTCCCCTAACTCAGTATCTTCGCACAGACTATCTTCTATAGGAATGACTCACCTTTTCACCACACATTCAGACTCCACAACTTGCTTTAAAGAAAAGGTCAGCTGCTATCTCCTACATGAGGCCTTTTCTGATGCCTGCAGCTGCTAACGCCTCACACTTATGTTATATATAAATATAAATGTATGTGAGAGACCATGTCCTAGATCTAGACCAGGACTCTGTAATCTTTTCTGTGGACATGTCCTTGGCAGTTTGGTCAAACCTATGGACCCCTTCTCAGAACAATGGCTTTTAAAAGCATAAAATAAAAGACATGAGGAACTCACCATATTGAAATATAATTATAAACTATATTTACAGAAGAAGTCCGTGGACCACAGGTTAAGAATCCCTACAGGAAAATGTCCTCTCTGGGGCCCCATCCTTCTGCATGGTGTGTGCCTTTCCCACTATTTCAGGGAAAAAAACAAACAAACCCAAAACATATGCTTTAGTTTAGTCCTGACTCTCCAGTCATCTCCTCCACATTTTCCCTAGTAGACTTTCCTTCTCCAATAAATAATGATTGAAATAACTTTGCCCAGACCCTGGATGAGGTGTGTCAGTCTATTCCTCTATGGTCTCATTTTTTTCCCAGACAATATCTCTTTTCCTCAGTACTGCCCTAAGTGTGTTGTCCCCACTATTAGAATATAAGTTCCTTGAGGACAAGGATTTCTTTTTTCATTTGTATCTTCAGAGCTTAGTGTAGAGCTAAGTAGTGAATGCTTAATAAACGCCCCCTTCCTTCCTTCCTTCCTTCCTTCCTTCCTTCCTTCCTTCCTTCCTTCCTTCCTTCCTTCCTTCCTTCCTTCCTTCCCTTCCTCTCTTCCTTCCTTCCTTTTCTTTTTCTCCTGATAGTATGTAAGCTTCTTGAAGGCAGAGACTGCTTCATTTTTATCTTTGTAGAGATGACAGATCACTAGGCGGACATGGCAGTTCCAATGCCTTAAATTCTCTCACCATTATGGTATAGTCAGAAGCCAACTTCAGGTACCAAAGGAGTCATTTCCTATTGAGTCCTTAATTGATTTATTTCTCATCTCTTCTACCTTGTCCAAACGACTCTTATCTTCTACTTAACTTAATAACTTAATTTTTACTACTAAGAAAATAAGTGAGATATACTCTGAAATAGAAGGAGCACAGCAACCTCAGAACTACTCAAAAGGTGGGTTTTGGGGGAAGCGGTAGTCTTTTGTTCCGAACAAAGGAACTCGATTTCTTTTTAGCACTAATCAATTTACTTGTGACAAAGTATTACTACACCTGCTGACTTTACTAAGAGTGGCAGGCCTGAAGTGAGGAAGATGAATTTTACTGAATTAAAACTCCACCTTGATACACTTACTAGCTGTGTGACCCTAGGAAAGTCACTTAACCCTGATTACCTCAATTACCACATCTGTAAAATGAGCTGGAGAAAGAAATGGCAAACTACTCCAGCATCTTTTGCCTAGAAAACTTCAAATGGGGTCAAGAAGAGTGAGAAATCACTGAAAAACAACTGAACAAAAAATATGTATATGCCTAGCTCAGTGTCTGGTACATAATAAGGCTTATGGATTGACAAATGAATTTAATATTTCACTGCTACATTAAGTGACTTTGGAAGTCAGTCAGACTGGGAGAACTCTCAGCAGGAGCTCACAGACAGTACTTAAGAATGTTTGGCCTCCTATTTGGGGCTTATTTCTATGTTCATTGGCATGTGGGGAATCATCTGTTTCCCATATGGTGGGGGTTTGCATGAGGCTCACTAGGCAATCAAATGAACCTGGTTTAGACCCACAGGAGACTCTCTATCCCCTGGTAAGTATACAAATACCCAAGTCTTATGTGATTCAGAACCCTTTGGTTCAAATCCGAAGATCTCTTTGCTGAGGGGGCTTTGCCAGGATGCTCAGTCCATACCCCACACCTTAAAGTGCTTCTCTCTAAAATCTTCTACAAATACCTAAAGAACTCAGGCTCAATGTCTTGACCTACTCCCAGGCACCTGCTTACTTGGTCTTTCACAGTTGAGAAAAATGATCTTTCTTAGTTCTGTACAATCCTCTTGACCTTGTCGCAATAGAGAAGTGGATTTCTTCTCAGTTTTCCTCTCTTACCATCTTTGATTTTATTTATTTTTCTTTCAAGTGGGGAACAAAAAGTGGCATCAGTGGAAGGATGATTAGTTTCATAGGTATGTCCTAAAGGGATGGAGATGCTTCTGAAGTCCCTGCCCTCATATCCCTAATACACAGGCAGGTCTTCCTTTTAACACCTGAACCAGGTAGGTCCCCCAGATCAGAACTTGTTATTCCCTTGACCCCTGTGTTTCTAGTGAGCTACAATTGAACTAATTGTGCCTTGGAAGTCAGGAGAATCACTTTCACCTTCTACTTTCAATATGGCTGTATGGGGCATTAACCTCAAAGAGCCTATTTTTTTTCTTTTTTCCCCTTTCTCTCAGTCTTTAATTGGGGCAGAAGGAAGGTGGTTACAATTAGTGATACCAAAAATAAAGGGGGGGCATCATGCCATTTCCTAAAATGCTCAGAAGTAAACCAAAGAAAGTTCAGAAGGAAGCACAAATAGGGTAGTTTTGAAAATCATGTGGATGTTTTTATCGATTAAAGGAAAAAAACCGAAGGGTTTTAAAGGGAAATTCACTGTTTTATATAGAATCTTCCTTTTGTGTTCTGTGGGGGAGTATGGGTATGTTGTTTTGTTGGGGGGGTTAGGTTCAGAATAAAAAAAAAAAACTAAGTGGTTGGACTAGATGGCCGCTGAGGTCGCTCCCAGCTCTATAACTGGTTTTATGACTGTTCTCTGGTGATGGTGATGATGATGATGATGAGGAGGAGGAGGAGGAGGGGGATAAATGATAAGAATGGATTGCGTTTGTATAATACTTTCCATGTGACTATCTCCTGATGGAGAAGTGCTAACTCCCATTTCTCATGATGTAAAAACTGAAGCCAAGATAAATGGAGCGACTTAACCAAAGTCACCCCCTTTCTGAGTGCCTGAGCCAGGACTCAAAGCCAGGGCCCTTGGTCCTCAGTCCTGAAGGTCTTCCATTGTAGCCCATGGCATTTCTGTCCTCAGCCTCTTGATTAGTTAGTATCACTGTTGGCCATCTTAGGCACATGCAGCCTACAATTGTTACTTGAGTGAATAAGAAACCCAGCTCCAAAGATTGCTTGAGATTGGGCTAATAGAACTCTCCCTTCCTCCTTTGCATAAGGTCGATGAGTGTAGAACATTGACTATACCAGTTTTTTTTTTGGGGGGGGTGTATTCTTTTTTGTTGGTCTTTATTAATTTGTTTGTTTACTTTTAGTTTACAAGATTCAATTCCATAATCCCTTGAGTTTTAAATTTTCTCCCTCTCCCTCCCCTCCCCCCAATGGCAGCATACAATCAAGTATAGAATCTGCAAATACTTTCACATTAGACATTAGTCAGGTTATAAAGAAGGATTGTATTGGATGGAAGGAACAATGGGAAAGAGGAAACACAACCAAACATGACAAAGAAAGAGAGCAGATAGTTTGCTTCAGTCTGCATTCAAACTCTGTTCTTTCTATTTCTTTCTCTGAATGTAGACATCTCTCTCCATCATGAGTCTTTCGGAATTGACCTATAACCCTGCATTGCTGAGAAGAGTTCAGTCTATCAAAGTTGGTCATCACACATACGTTGTATCTGTAATTGTGTACAAATTCCTCCTGGCTCTACTCTTCTCACTCAGCATCAGTTTGTATAAGCTTCTCCAGGTAAATATGAAGTCCATATGCTCCTCGTTTCTTATAGCACAATAGTATTCCATTACATTCACATACCACAATTTGTTTAGTCATTCCCCAATTGATGGGCACCCCCTAAATTTCCAATTGTTTGCCACCACAAAAAGAGCTGCTATAAATATTTTTGTACATATGGGTCTTCCTCCCACTTCTATGATCGCTTTGGGGTACAACGTTGGAAGTGGTATTGCTGGGTCAAAGGGTATGAAATTATTTATAGCCCTTTGGGCATAGTTCTAGATTGCTCTCCAGAATGGTTGGATCAGTTCACAACTCCACCAGCAATGCATTAGTGTTCCAATTTGTCCACATCCTTTCCAGCATTTGTCATTTTCCTGTTTTGTCATCTTTGCCAATCTGACTGGTGAGATGTGGTACCTCAGAGTTGTTTTGATTTGCATTTCTCTAATCAATAGTGATTTAGAGCATTTTTTCATATGCTTATAGATATCTTTAATTTCTTCCTCTGAAAACTGCCTGTTCATATCTTTTGACAATTTATCAATTGGGGAATGACTTGTATTTTTATAGATTTGACCCAATTCTCTGTATATTTTAGAAATGAGGCCTTTATCAAAGACATTGGTTGTAAAAATTTTTTCCCAATTTCCCACCTCTCTCTTAATCTTGGTTACATTGGCTTTGTTTGTACAGAAGCTTTTCAATTTAATGTAATCAAAATTATCCATTTTGTATTTTATAATGCTCTCTAATCCTTTTTTGGTCATAAAGTCTTCCCCTCTCCATAAATCTGACAGGTAAACTATTCCTTGCTTTCCCAGCTTGCTTGCAGTATCAGCCTTTATACTTAGCTCATCCACTCATTTAGACTTGATTTTGTTACATAGTGTTAGATGGTCTATGCAAAGTTTCTGCCATACTATATTCCAGTTTTCCCAGCAGTTTTTGTCAAATGGTGAGTTCTTATCTCCAAAACTGGGATCTTTGGGTTTATCAAACAGTAGATTACTATAGCCATTGACTCCCAATCTATTCCATCGATCCACTCCTCTATTCCTCAGCCAGTACCAAGTAGTTTTCATGACTGCTGCTTTATAATACAGATTAAAATCTGGTATGGCTAGGCCACCTTCCCTAGCATTTCTTTTCATTAATTCCCTGGATATTCTAGACCTTTTGTTCTTCCAAATGAATTTTGTTACTATTTTTTCTAGCTCTATAAAGTAATTTTTGGTAAATTGATTCATATGGCACTAAATATGTCATTTAATTTAGGTAAAATTGTCATTTTTATTATATTATCTCGACCCAGACATAAGCAATTAATGTTTTTCCAATTAGTTAGATCTGACTTTATTTGTGTGAAAAGTGTTTTGTAGTTCATACAAGTCCTGGATTTGTTTTGGCAGGTAGATTCCCAAATGACTATACCACTTTTGTTGATTAAAAAAAAACACCTTTGTTCATTTTTTTTTCTTTTCAAAATCTTTCTTTTGTTAACTCTTTGGGATGGGTGGAATGAAATCTAGGCAATACAAACACATAAGACCAGTAAAAATCTTTTAAAAATAAAAGGTCTATCTTTCACCTGGAACACCTAAGTCTCTCTACATGGCTTACATTAAAAACAATGACCTCCAGCTTCTTAGCTGACCAGGATGAGAAGATCTTCCAAGAGAGGGCAACACTTCTCTCTCATCCTCCATCCCCTCCCCATTCCACCCCCCCCAGAAGTTTAATTATACTAAATGATCAGATGTCTTGAATTTTTCTTTTTTTTTTGGAGGGCAGTTGGGGTTAAGTGACTTGCCCAAGGTCACACAACTAGTTTTTGTGTTAAGTGTCTGAGGTTGAATTTGAACTCAGGTCCTCCTGACTCCAGGGCCAGTGCTCTTTTCACTGAGCCACCTAGTCGCCCATTGAATTTTTCTAAGTTCTTTCCCTCCCTCCCCATTCTCTCTCTCTTCTTTCCTTTCTTGGAAGTATGATAGAGATTCTTAACTGTTCTAGTATCTCTTATGTTGACTTTCAACTTAGGGTTTATTACACTTTTTACATTATAGACTCCCTGGGAAGTCTCGTAAAATCTGCAGAGATCTTCTCAGAGCAATGATTTCAAGAGCACAAAATAAAATATGTAGTATTACAAGGGAAAGTGTACACACACACACACACACACACACACACACACTTCTTCAATCCCAGGCTAAGAATCTTTGTTTTAGAATAAGCCTAAATAAATTATCTGACATACACACTCACCAGCCTCATTCCAATCCATTAAAATAATTTTGTTAATGTCCAATATTTGTAGACACAGTATTTTGGAGCTGTAAAGAACCTTCAAGATCATGCAGTTCAAACCTTTCACTTTACCCATGAAGAAACCGTGGTTTAGAGAGGCCTAAGGAGTCTTGCCTAGAGTGCTGCTTACCCTATGCTAGTACCTGGGTTAGACCCCAACTTTTGAGTCCTTTCTTTGATTACCTTTGCTCATCATGAAAGCAAAGGGCAAGTTTTCCAGGGCTTCTTAAATGGTGGGTTGTGACCCCATATGAGGTCGAATAACTAAATGTGTGGGTCACAAAAAATTGAGGATCAGTAAAAGATTTCTGAACATGCAGTGAGCAAAAATGAACTCAAAATCCAAACTGCCATGAGTCTGAGGAGTTTCTGGAAGCACTTGACCATACATTGCGTAACTTCACTGCAGTCTTCTGAACACACAACATGCACACATGCCGTCATACTACACAAAGACAATGAACGCTGCCAGAAACACCTCGGCTCAGATTCGAGATTACCATATGTTATAGATTATAGTGTTTTACTGTACACACAACATTGTTAAATGAATTTTGGCTTAGGATTAGGACAGAATTTCCAACAATTTCTGAAATGACCCCATACCTACTTCTGCTATTTTGTACTACGTAGTTATGCAAAGTGGAGTTTTCAGCACTGAAGATTAGAAAAACAAAATATTCATCGACTCTGAAGAACATTGCAGATGTTCTGTGTCCTTCAAATACTTGAACATTATCAAGTATTCTACCAAGATTTAATTCTCTATGTAAAAATAAATGTGTATCCATCCCATTAGTATGCAAATTTACTTTCATCTTTAATAAATGGTAAACTTATATGTATACCAAAGAACTGTTTTAAAATCAATTTGTTTATGATTTCTTATCGGTAAATGTTTGATTTGTATACCTATTTTACATACTTATATTCTTGGGGTTGCATAAAAATTTCTTGGACGAAAAGGGATTGTGAGTGGAAAAAGTTTAAGAAGCCCTGGTCTAGGCTAAGAATTATTCCCAGCAGTTTAATGTGTCCAGGTACCTTTCTGTTGCTTCCCCTATAGGTCATCTCCTCACTTGACCTCATGATGTTGATGGTTACTGCTCAGGTGAACGTGACACCGGATGACCTCTTGGTACCCTCAGTAGCTTAATGGGGAGTGGTGGAGGGGGAGGGGTGTCCTAGGCCAACGGTATAAATAAATACAGTACAGGAAATTCCCTTAAACCTTTATATTTTTATTTAAAAAAAACAGACAGCATTTAATCTCAATTAAACATTGATTTTTAGAATGTTCCATCTGTGAAACATGGATCTCCCAGTTGTTATAAGCTCTGTTAGAAAAATAAAACATCTCACAGGAAACTACAGTGTCAATTCATTAATAAATACTTCAAAATAGAAGTTAGTAGTCAGCTAGAATTAAAAGTCAGGCACATAAATGACATTAGGGGAAGTCAAGGTAGCCATTGCATTTTCATTGTTATTACAATTCTTTAATTTTAAATATCATTAAAAGCTGGAAATGAAAGACTTGGTAAGTTTAATGAGAACCTGGTTCTTTTCTTAGGAACTATTTTAATTCAAAATTCTTCAATTAGAAAAAATCAAGAGTTATATTAAATTTATTTTTACAAAGGTAGTATAGGTTAAAAATGCAAAATTTTAACAGAATAAAGGTTAACCTATTGATAATTTAAAAACATTTATAAAAGAATTTTTTTTTTACACAGGTTGAATTTTAGCTTCCTTCAAAGTGGAAGTTAAAAGTAAAACAAACTTCAATGGCATATTAGACTTTCAATGAATTTCTGTGTTAATGGTTACAAATTAAAAATTTCTCATAATTTAAAATGCAAGCCACATATGTCTAGTCAGCATTCGTGGTTGTGACAGACGGCCTATCAGCTCTGTGTGTGTCTGCTGTGGTGGGAATGCAGGCAGTCTTGCCTACAAAGAATCCATAGAATGGAACAATTTTAAACCTACAAATAAACCTTTCTTGTCTGAAAAGGAGCAGGAGGTCACAAATCAGAAAACTTCTTAACAAAGTCCTACTTAATGTAAGGGGAGGAATTGTCCACACATTGAACAATTGAGCTAAAGGATAGGAATTCTAAAGAGCAAGTTGGGCTCCAGTAAGAGATATGAGAAGAAACCTCCCTTCATTCCTTTCTGGGATGGCACCTTCTGGAGGGACGGGTCCTCTGGTACGGAACACTGCATACAATTTCACTTTTTAAAAAATTTGTGTCAATTTTGCTGAGATTTTTTTCTTTTTCTCCTTTTCCCTTAACCATTCATTTAATTATTTTTATAATTATAAGGAATGGCTCCCAGAGAGGGGAAAAAGAGGAAGGAAAATACAGGGAGAAGTCTAGGTAATTCAAAAATCAAAGGAAAAATCTATTCAAAAGAACAAAGTCTAACTTACAAGTTCAATTCAATTTGAGAAGTATTTATAAAGTTCCTGCTACTATCAGGCACTGAGTTAGACAATGGAAATATAAAGACAAAAGAAGAAACAGTTCCTGCCCTCAAGAGGCTTATATTCTAGTAGGGGGAGAGCCATCTTACCCAGGAATGATTCCAAGGAGGTCAGAGGGTAAAGTCACCCTCAGCTTCTTGTTCCCCAAGGCTCTAGTGCATCCAGCCCATGATTCAGGCATTTCAAAGAACCTACATGTACAGTTAGAGGGGAACAATGATCCAGAGTTGTACCTGGATTGGGGGAGGGAGAAGAAAGGAGGAGGGTAGAGACAAGGGTGGAGGGGAAGGCAGGTCCAACTGAGCCTGAGCATAGACTCCATTGTACAGTGCTGACTAAGTGTCAGCAACGAATGATAACAGAACCTGACATGACATAAAGAAGGCAATACAATTTCCAGTTATGCATTGGCTTTCTGATATAATGGATTATCCAAGGAGATCTACCCTAAAGTGTATTCATAAATGAAGGGACCAAAAAAGCAAATCTTCAACAGTGCTTAGGTGAACTTTTTTTTTCTGCAAGAAAACTTTCTTTCTGGGCATCCTGTAAGTTTGGGAAATACCTTACATTTCTACAGTACTGTAAGTTATACAAACAGCTGACTTTACCTGGCTTTCAACCCTGCCTTCAGGAGGCAGTTACCCTTGAAGAAAAGGGCTGGTTTACTGACCAAGAGGGTTTTACCTAGCTCCCACAAAATCCAAGAGGCCTGACCTTGACCTTGAACTGAGGAATGGTGGTAAGCCAGTAGATGCAGAAGCGGCCATGTTCTGGGGGAGAAAATGGGTTATTGCCACATTTTCTTTTACCCAGTGAATCTTCTGCAGTCACCTAGAGTGACTTCTTTCACAGCAACCAAGATGTAAAGTCTCCCGACATCTTATTCCTTCTTCCCATGAGTCTGTTCCAATTCAATGGCAAGGGCAGGATCTGGGGCAGCTTGGGTAATACCCACCTGGCCTGGAGGCCTGCTTACTGCCCTAATCTCTTGAATCACTGGCCCTTCTTGGTGGAACACATCCAAATCTTTCTATTTGATCTTCACAATAACCTCGTGAGACAAGTGCTATTATCATCACGATTTTACCTATGGTTTGCGATGCTAAGTGCCTGGCTCAGGGTCATATGGTCAGTCAACAAGCATTTATTAAATGCTTACCGTGATTTGCTAGTAAACAGATGTCCAGCCGAGTCTGGACCAGAATTAAGAACCAGGTTTTCTTGGCTTTGAGTCAAGCACTCTCACCTCTCCATCCCTCCCATCTAGAAAATTTACTTGGAGTCAATGGAAGAGATGCATTGAGTGGACTCCTGCTCCATTAGGAAGTGAATGAGAGCCCTCTGCATCATTCTGTTTCTCTGAAGTCACCATAAAGCCAGCTCTGTGGGGATTTTACAAGCATATTGAAGAGAAGTCATGGTCATGGACATTCACTCCTCTCACAGGGTGGGTGTCAGGGTCACAGGAGATAACACCTGTATTCCCATAAGCTTCAAAGCTCTGCTGTAGAAATGTCAGGGACGTGGTCAGGTTTGCAAAATGCTTAAATGAGAGAGTTCCATTGAGCCACACCCTTCACATATATTTTGGTAAGAAAATAGTTAAGTGTTCAAGGAAGAAGTGACCCCCAAATGACACTGCGTGAAAAGAAAGCTTCGCATCAACTTAGGCAAGGATGGGTAACTGAGGAAGAGCCTTTGGTAAAACACTAAATACAACCATTTTGAGCAGAGCAGTGCAGTGGGAAGAAGATACTGATTTTGCTGCTTCCTGTTACCTGTGGGACCTTGGGCAAGTCATTTTAGGCCTCAGTTTCCTCATCTGTAAAATTAAGGTGGGGGATAGAACTAGACTAGATGGCCTCTGAGCACCCATTTAAATCTATATTTATGATCCTAAGTTCTGTGATCCCTTTTCCCAAGAAAGGAGGAAGAGAAAAAGGAGGAGGGGAGGAAGAAGGGGGGCACAGGAGGAGGAGGGAGAGGAGGGAGAGGAGGAGGAGGGGGAGGAGGAGGAGAAGAAGGAGGAGGAGGAGAGGGAGGAGGAAGAGGGGGAGGAAGGGAGGGAGAGATTAAAGGAAAGCTAAAAATGTAGATTTCTTTGGAATGAATGCTAACTAACCACAGAAGCCTTCCCTAGGAGAGTACTTTTCACTATACTTGAGAATTTCTCTCTAAATGAACTTTCCTCTAGGTCCAAGTCAGCTGCTATTGAGGAAATACAAGCATGTAGTGAGAACCTTGAGACAAACTGTGGATGCAGTGCTTCATCGGGCCTGGAGTAATTAAAGCCAGAGGGCTCCCCCCCCCCATACACAGGGGTTCCTTTTTCTCTCAAACCCTAAAGGTTCCTAAGAGAATGAATTCTCCAGTTGGAAAACTTTGAACAAAAATCCAATTCTCTTAGGGATATCTGAATCCTTGGGAGAATTTTTATTCCTCAATAAATGACTTTCAGCTAATAAACTGAACCCTGTGGCATCACTGACAGACAGAAGAGAAAACTGAGAATCCAGAAGAGACTTCAGAAGCCTCTGAGTCCAAGGCCTTTATTTTATAGATGGGGAAAATAAAGCTCAGGGGAGTCAAGGTACTTGACTAAGACTGAGCAGGTACTAAGCGACAGAAGCAGGATCTGCAGCCAGATTCTCTGATTCTAAAGCCAAGGCTATTTTGCTATTTCTGCTGCATCACATTGCTTTATATACAGCTAGCTTATAGACTCTGTGTGTGTGTATGTGTGTGTGTGTGAGAGAGAGAGAGAGACAGACAGACAGACAGACAGACAGAGAGACAGACAGAGACAGAGAGACAGAGACAGACAGAGAGAGAGTTCTCTGAGTTTGTTTATCTGGGAGAGCACAAATACTATGCCATACCAAAATACTCTGCAAGGTCTTTGTAAAATAAATCCTTAATTTTCAGTTCAAAGCAAAGGGTTTTTTTTTTCTTTGTTTCTCTCCCTCCTTTAATCAGTGTCACAAAAAGTTTTCTGTGGTAACATGAGTAGGAACTAGGCCCTATTTACATATATTAGTTAATCTAATAATACCCTGTTTCCCCCTCACCTTTTAAATTAATTAAAAGACATTAACATTTTCTTTCAAATCAAAAAAAATCTAAATAATTTAAGTAAAAACAAAAAATAAACTAATAAATAATTATATATAAGAGAGAACAAGCATTGTAGGTTATTGTGAAACAGAGATGCAGATAAGAAATACACAGCACCTCAGTATTAAGAAAAATGGCTTCGACTGTCCCCCCTCCATTCCTCCCTCTTTTCTTTCCTTCCTTCCTCCCTCTTTTCTTTCCTTCCTTCCTTCCTTCCTTCCTTCCTTCCTTCCTTCCTTCCTTCCTTCCTTCCTTCCTTCCTTCCTTCCTTCCCTTCTTCCCTTTCCTCCTTCCTTCTTCCCCTTTTCCCTCCTTCCTTCTTCCCCTTTTCCCTCTTTCCTTCCTCCCTTCTTTATTATATTTGTCAGGTCAATGCAAAGTTTCTGATGCAGCTGAGCTTTGGTGCTGAGAGTTGGTAAGCCTTAGCTTAACAACCTTTGGGTCTCAGGTTACTTCTTGGGGAAGGCTAAATTAACACAATTGCCTGGATCCAGGGGACAAATCTAGAAGACTCCACAATGGGCTACCAAACCTCACAAATTTTCACATTCAATCAGTGTTAGAATTGAAAACATTCTTTTGAGTATTTGAGAGTTTTGATCATTTAAGGAATTTAAATCTTTCAAGAAGCCAACCTGAAGAAGAATTCAATAGTTTGACCTAAAGGAATAAACAAAAGCCCCACCTGAACACACATCCTGCTGGGGTGTCATAGGGATACATCTTGGGGAATCAATATCTATATTTCTATGTGATTAAAATAATACTCATATGCTCATATTTGATGCCAATGACATTTTGGTTTTATGGACACAACACCAAATGCTCTGATATTTGGGAACTCTTTAAGGACTGATAAGATCTTAAGCATTTTTTACTTGTTCACAAAGAAGGTTGGTGCTGTGCAGGCATGGCAGGGACTTCTGGGTGATCTTTTGTTCATCTGAAGATCTGGGCTCATTCTAATTTGGTTGGGAGTAGAGGCGCCAACATTTGGTCAGGACATGCTGAGGAAAGAGAATTTAAAGTGACTATTTTTGTTATAATGGCTCTGGACCTGTGATTTAACTGATTGATGGAGTCACCAAAAGGTGCATTCCCTGGAGCAATGCAGAGCTACACATGCTCTGGTGACTAGAGACAGGGACAGAGTCACCACCTGGGGGCCCTGAGCAGGGAAGTGCCTCAGCCAATGTCATACAGCCAGGATGTGTCAAAGGCAGGACTTGCACCCAGGCTGTCCTGACTCCAAGGGTGACTCTCTATCCATTCTGCCACACTGCCTCCTTTGAACAGCTTTATAAATATATGAACATGAAGATGCTGTTTCCAGTGAGAAAGTTACCAAAGAGTTAAGCATACGGGTAGGATGTTTGGAATAGTGGTGATTCCTTTCATTAATGAGTTTGGTTTGAAAGGTGATGAGGTCCTTTCCAACTGTCAAAGTCTGTGTGTATTTAAGAACTTCTCATATCCAACAAATCTATTCGGGGCACTTGCTTCCTTTCTCCCCTTTATTTGTGCATTATGATATATAGATATATTTATATCTATATACAAATATATATATATATATGTTTGTATATCTAATAAGGAAACAAAAACCCCTTTCTATTAATTTACAAGATTTAGGAGGTAGCCCATTGTATCAAAAAAAAAAAAAGAAAGAAAAAAAGCCCTACCTTAACAATGAGAAGACTCGTGACCTTGCGTAAGTCATATAATCTCTTTGGAACTTCCAATTTTTTAGCAGTAAAATACTGAAGGAGAGGAAGAGAAAGTCAGACTACAGGATCCCTCCCTAATATTCATTTATATTTTTTTGAATCTCTGATAAGAAAAGGCCATTTGGCTTCTATTTCAAAATAGGGAACATATTTGTCTTCAGGCTAGTTCAGCACACTGATGAGAAAACATATTGAAACCCAGTTTTATGGCAAAAGTTGCTCCATAACTTTCCCAAGTTAAAAACCATGCAGTCATTGGGTACTTTGCCTGATAGCACAAGTTTCAGTTAATCTGGTGAGGTTTAACTCTGCCATCAGGACAAAGGAAAGGGTACCATGTATCTAGATGATCAGGTAAGAAAAGCCCTAACCCAAAGCAATGACACGAAGGGATGGCATTCTCTAGAAAACTGATGCTTCTGTCCAGACTCTTTTTATAGAGCATTCATTTATTCCCAACGAGAAGAGATTCCATGAAACTGACACTCAACCCCCTTGGATTTCCCAGTGGCAGTAGCTAAGCATGTCCTTGATCCAGTAATTTATGACATGCATTAAGACGGAAAGATCAAAAAGCAATCAGGAGACACCTCTGGAATTAGAGTTTGTAAAAACAAAACAAAACGAAAAAACCCCATATATACAAACAAGCAAAAATAAACAACAATCCTAGAGTTTAGAAAGTCAAATCCCTTACTATGAGATGAAGGTTGCACTGACCTACCACCAATTATCTCCCATCACCTATCACCAAAATATCAAGGTAGAGTAAACAATTCAATCCAGATGTTTTCTCTGCTCAATTCAGTTCAGTTCGACTCACAAGTGTTCACATCAAGTGCCAGGTTATGGGCTAGGCATTGGGGAGACAGAGAAAAAATACAAAGTAGTGCTGGCCCTCAAGGAGTTTGCATACTACTTGAAGTTCAAATATACATAAAAAGTGTAAACACCTGTTAATTGAATTAAAATAAAACCACTTTTCATTAGGAAATTAGGTGATGAAGGAATATAACCCAAGAAAGGACTGTACCCTTGTAGTATACAGCATGCCAGAGTCATCTCACAGCATTACCTTTCCAGCAGGGAATAGGGATGGAGGTTAGCTACCTGTAAAGTGAGATCAGTGCTGTTCAGATCTACATTCTAGGCTGTAACTAAATAAGTTATATATTACATTAAAGTGCTAGGACAACATTAGTCTCGAACAGTAGTAAGCCACATTTCTCTTTCACAAAATCAGCAGCTATCACATCCAATGGCTACGTCACAATACGGAAGCACATCAGTCTCTAGCAGAACTTTCAACCACCAATGGTGTGACTGAAGAACATTTGGGCACCTCCTGTGCCTTTTCAATGGGAAGACTTCTTTTTAGGAGATGGTCAAGGAGAAGGTTTCTAAAGAAGGTCCCGTGCCTTTAGAAGTTGCACTTGAAAGTTTCATGAGGGTGTAATTTATTGACGTTGATGTTTATCTCTTCGGGTTTGTCACGGCGGTACGTGACAGTGTGTGTGCAAACGGCAGGCAGAAACATCTTATCCTTGAAGAAGAAGTGATAGCAATATCAATGCAAGACCAGGATAGCCTATGCAGAAACTCAAAGTACATTCCCCCCCCCCCCCAAGGCCTTTTCAAAAAACCAGTTACCTTCTTTGATGTGGACACTCTATAACTGGCAGATTTCACTTTGTTTCTGGTCCTCTGGAGGATGACTTGTCTGATGATGAGAACCTTCAGTAATCCAATAAGGAATGTGATGATGGAGATGATGAAAAATATTCGGAAATGGCTTGGGTTAGAGAAACATTCTGCAAGGGGGTAAACAGACAGGAAGGCATGAAGCTTGGGGACCACGAGGAGGTCAAGAGATGCTGCAAGGTCAATTTTTTGCTTTCAGACTTGAATGTGAATAAAACGAGTTTAGCTATCCTCACCCCTACCTCACCCACACACACATGCAGTCTCAATTCCTCTAAGCAATCATTTATGAAGCACCTACTGTGTTTCAGGCACTGTGCAAGTCCAAGTAGTAGGGAATACTCAGACCCAAACAGAACAAAAGGGAGACAGCTGCTTCAGAACACACAGAGGGCCAAGCAGGAGTAATTTGTGCTCATGAGAGGAAAGGGAAGTGATTGAATTGTAGAGATCACGTCTCTGATTTCCCCGAGTGATAGACATCCTATAATTAAATAGTATCTTTCATCTGCAGATGTGATTTCATTGGTGCAGGGCAGAGGTCTCAAACATGGGACCCATGGGGCTTGAAACATGACTGAGTGTGGCCTGAACTAGATGAAAGGTAACTGGGAAACAGCCCACAGAATAAATAAAAATACAGTAAAATGCAGATAACACGCCATTGCCAGCCCACTCAGAGACCCTTATGCACAGCATCACGGCCCTTTTGCACTGGAGTCTGATAAACGGGGTGCAGGAAACTGCTCCCGCTGACCCAGATTGGCAGCTCATGTGTAACTCAGTCTTAGAGAGTTGTCTGGGAAACGGAGGTTTGCCCCTGGCCACACAGCTATTATGTGTCGGAGGAAGGACTTGAACCTTCATCTTTGTGATTTCAAAGCCTGTCCTTTAGCCAATACACACATTGTATTTAGGTGGTGCAAGGAACAGCACTGCACCTGCAGTCAACGAGGCCTGAATTCAAATCTGGTCTCAGACACTTACTAGCTGGGTGATCCTGGGCAAGTCACTTCACCCCCTTTGCCTCAGTTTCCTCATCTGTAAAGTGAGCTGCAGAAAAAAATGGCAAACCCCTCCAATATCTTTTCCAAGGAAACCCCAAATGGGGTTAAGAACAATCAGACATGTCTGAAACGACTGAATGACAACAGCAACAGCACAGTAGAGCAAACGCTGGACTTTGAGTCAAGAAGCCTTGGGTTCCAATCCTGCCTCCGGTCCTTCCCTGCCATGTGACCATAGACAAGTTTCCCTCAAGCTGTCTGAGGCTTCTTTTCTTCATTTATAAAACGAGAGGATGAGACTTGAGGTCTTCTAACATCCCTTCCATCTGTAAATCTAAGACCTCAAGCCAGCTGTCCTTTAGGTCTAGACCATTATCCTAAACTCAGAAGAAAGATGGGCCGTTGGGGCGGCTAGGTGGCACAGTGAATAAAGCGCCGGCCCTGGAGTCGGGAGGACTCAGTTCCGGCCTCAGACACTTAACACCCACACCCATACCCCACCCACAACCACCCACACCCACACACACACATCCACACACACACACACACATCCACCCCTCCCCCCCCCACACACACAACTAGCCGTGTA
>NW_027185797.1:33764974-33773039 GCF_028583685.1 Petaurus breviceps papuanus
GGGAATAAATGACAACTCACAGACAAACTGTGCAGGGGGGCAAGGGCCCACAGATGGGAAGGCATAGACGGGCTGCTATCTGCCTCATTGGAAGGAGCATTCACATGGATAAGGTCACAGATCCAGGGCAGTTTTAATAAAAATCATCTGTGATTCAAGGCTCTCCACAGTCATGGAGATAATTTCTCTTTTATGGAATCAGTTGTATATGCCTGAGGCTTTCAACTAAAATTGATTTTAATTATGACCAAATGACAGAATTTGTGATGGTCACTGATGTGCTGGTGAGTGCAACGTTACTTAAATAAAGTATTGACAGCTCTGGGGACCTGGAATACTGAGCCGTTTCTCTTGCTCTCTATTCCCCATTTGTTCTGTTCCAGTCACATGGAATAAAGCAAATCCTGAAGAAGCCAAACGGGCACGATTAGAAGGGGTCCTCTCTGTGTCTCCCTTGAAATCACTGTGTTGGCTTCTCCAGTAACTGGGAGGGCCTGGTTAGGCCCTGCCTGCCAAACCCAGTTCTCCTTGTTATTTGTCTTTCACTTTCTCTTTGGCAAGAAGTGAATATTTGCTATTTTTTTAAACATTCACAATATATTCTTTCAAGAGCAAATGAATACTAACTGGAAAGGAGATTGCTGTGTCAAGAAGCTAGGCATGCTGGGCCTCCTGTTCAGGACCAAGCCTTTGGCATATCTTGTTTGGCAGGTTTAGTGGGGCTCTGGAGCCAGAGACAGCACCCAAATCATCGAGAAGATGATTTCATAATACTCTGGGAATCCAGAGGTGGTGTAGAATTCCCCGTGTGGCCCAAGTTAACTGCTTATCCTTCTACCCACTCTCCAAGTGAATTCTTGACTTTCTGGGGGTCCTGGGTTGATGTGGACTTACCAAATGGTCTCCAAACAAAGATTAGACCATGCTGTTGTGTTCACTATAGAGGGGAGATCCTTTCATGTAGGGATGGGACTCAATGATTCTAAGTTTCTGCAACTACTGGAAGAGAGACTCATGGGAGGGGACCAGTCCTACCCAAAACAGGGTGTGGTCAACCTGAAAGTGAATACTTTAGAATTCTGAATTATGTGGAGTATCCCTGAATTCTTTGAAACAAACCCCAAGTAATTGGGATTAATTAGGATGATCAATTGTTAAAGACTCAGCTACTCTAATCAACACAATGATCCAAGACAAACCTTCATGAAAACTACTCTCTCTCTTCAGAGATAACTGATGAATTCTGAGAGCAGCTTAAAGCAGGCGGGTTCTTTTTTTTTTTTTGTGGGAGGTCTGTGTTTTCTTTTGCAACATGGCAAATATAGAACTATGCTTGGTATTACTTCACATGTAGAAATCACTATCAACTTGCTTGCCTCTTTAAGAGAGGGGAAAGGCAGGTAGGAGGGAAAGAATTTAAAATTCCAATCAAAATAAGAGACAGGATGTTTTTACCTCTAAATGGAAAATATTTGACAAAATAAATAAAAATATTTTTAAAAAAGGAAACAAATCAGAATTCAGGAATATGGAAAGGGTTGCCTCATCAAAGGCCCCTGATTGGCTGCAGCCTGATGCGTTTGCCTAGAGATATAGTTTTGCAGATCCCTTTAAAGGGTTTGGGGGGGGGGGGAGTGCTGATGGCTGATAGGGATGAGTGTGCCGAGTTGGAACGATGTGAACAAAGGCTAAACTCCAGAGAGGACACACAGCATCATACCCCGGTCATTTGTGCTTTTAGGTTGCCAAGAGGGCACGAGCTTGCATATTCCAGCCAGTAGTGCTTGACTACATGGAAAGTGACAATTACCTTAAGTTTCTGAGCTTTCTTTGGGCCTATATCCTTGGGGCCTATTACCTTGCCGTAACACCGGACATCTAATAAGTGAAATTTCAAGTTTGCAAAGCACTTCATAGAAATGAGCTCATTTGATACTCCCAAATAACCCTGGGAATTAAGTACAAGCATTGTTATACAAACAAGAAAACTGAGGATTAGGGAGAGTGAGTGGCTGCCCTTAGACCTACAGTTAATGAATGTCAGAGGTGCAATTTCAACCAGGTCTTTCTGATTCACAGGTCACAGCTTTCCCCATATAGGAGGTACTTTAAAATGCCCACCGAATCAAACTGAAATCAAATTGTGTTTCTCTGTAGTAGATAAGCTCCTTGGGCATCATACGTGGTACACAGCAATTATTTAATGTGTTTGCTTGCTGAGTTTGCCAATAGATGGTAACCACCTTGAAAGCAGAGACTTTGTTTTTTTTCCTTGAACTCACAGTGTGTAATACATAATAGGTCTTAAATAAATGTCTGTTGATTAATTGGTTAATACAAGTTGTCATGCTTGGTAATAAGCTCCTTTGCCAATCTTAAAGGAGATATGTCTGATACTGTTCCTGGATTGGAGCCCTGCCTGGAGTGTGACCACGAGACAGGGAAGTCCACTTAATTAGGGCTGATTGGAGGGGACCTTGTAGTGCAGTCTCAGACTGAGTGCTCTCTCTCTGTGGGATTCTTGGTAACTAGGAGAGAGCAGGGCTGAGGTAGGGCTAGAGGGCATTTTCATGGTTTGAACAAGGGTCCTTTTTGATGTTGTTAGGAAGGCTCTACCCGTGACTTTGGTCTCCCTCTTGGCGGGTAGGGTCAAGCAACAACTTTGGGAAGCTTGTCAAGAGGAAGCTTTCTGTGCTCCATGAGCCAGGAGTGTTTGCTTATAACAGATGACATGGTAATGACCATGAGCCCTGATCCCTGCATTCTGAAGAACGGCAGGTCCAGCTGGAGGCAGATGGAGCTCATCTTGGAGCCAAGTGCACACTGGGAGAAGTTCAGGAGCAGGGAGAGCCTTGGGGGAAGGGGATTGGTTTATATGGTGGCCCTTCAACGATGGGCTGAGCTCCGTCTCACAGCAGAACAGCGGTGCTGCAATGTCACCAGTGATGTTTATTTAGTGCTCAAGGGCAGGCAGACCCTAAATGACCTCGTGTGAACCCAATGCAGCCTTGTAAGAGAGGCAGCCTGCTATGTTGGTGAGCACTGAGTTTGTAGTTCTGCAGGACTAGGTCCAAAGCCTGCCTCAGACACTTAGGAGCCAACCCTGGGCAAATCACTCAACCTCTTTCTACCTTGGTTTGCCCATCTCTAAAATGTAATTAAGAATAACATTTAACTCACAGAGTTTTTGCGAGGGTCAAAAAGAATGTAAGTAAAGGGTATGGCAAACCTAAATATGTTATATATCAGTTATTTTTATGTTCATTTTTCACCTCCATTTTGCAAATGAGGAAACAAGGGAGTGACTTGTCCATGGTCAACTGGGTATAAAATGATAGAAACAGAAATTAAACTCAGATCTTAGTAACTCCCAGGTCAGTACTCCATCCAGTGTGTGTGTGTATTTGTATGCATATGTATGTGCATATATGTGTGATGTGCATGTATGTGTATGTGCATGTATATGTGCCGGTATGTGTATATGTATGTGTGCATGTGCATGTATACGTGCAGGCATATGCATGTATATATGTGTATGTATATGTGTGTGCATGTATATGTGTGGTGTGTATGTATATTGTGTGTATGTGTGTGAATGTATGTATATGTGTGTATGTGTGTGTGTGTGTGTGTGTGTGTGTGTGGGAGGGGGTTGTTGTGCGGCGTACACACCTACATGACCCCTGTGCCTCCCCGTGTACACACCTCTGTGACTAGAGATGAGAGAGCCTGGTTTTCTTGCCTTGGTGCATCAGTGTTTTCTAAAGTAAGTCTGCTCTGAGCAGACTTTTTTCCTACATGGATTTACCTATTGTTTTGTAGACAGGTCCAGTTGTTCATTAGCTATAGTTAATTCACAGCCAGAAGGAATATTTAAGGATGATGGTGAAATGGAAAGACTATCAGAGGAGCCTGGTTCAAATCCTGGCCCTGCTACTTACTTACTCGTATGACCTTAGATAAGTACCCTCCCTTCTCTGTTGTTCTGTTTCTTCATATGTAAAAGTGGGGGGGGGAGGTGGTGGGCTGGTCTTGATGCCCTTTCATGTTCCTTCTGGTCCTAGAGATAGGAGGAGCCCACTATTTGATGTAGCCTCACAGACATCTCGACAATATCTTTGGCCACATCCTAGGTGAATTGGATTAACCCATCAATAAGCATTTATTAAGTGTCTATGGTGTTGCCATCAGGAGCGACACTGAGACAGAAAGGAAGTCCTTGCCCTCCAGAAGCTTGAATTTCTTCAGGGAAGGCAAACACACAGCACTGTGTATAATGGGCACACAACAAATGCCTGTTTTCTACTCATTCAATATGGCAATATGCATGAAGAGTTGGGATGGAAACCCAAACATTCCGCTCTGGTCCAGCCCAAATCTTTGGCAATGCCAAGCCTGAATCTCTGGGAGACATTAAAAACCTGGACTGGTCTTTCTTTGTGACTGTCCTCAGTACCCCCTGCCTTTAACATGGTGATGAATGAGTGCATGTTGACGGATATATCTTAAGTGTATGGCCTTCTCTGGGAGACCAGGAGCCACAGAACAGTCTTTTCAGCCCTGTGAACCAAGTAGGATGAAATAAGGCAGTAATTTACCTTCTATTTGGTCAATATAATAGGCCCTTGAAGTACACGAGGTTCTGCAATTATCAAATATAGCTTGAGATAAATTGTGAGGATGGTAGCATTGGACACAATTCCTGCAAAGTGAGAACAAAAGTAGCAATGTTTACACATTTAGAAAAAATTTCACTGCTGGGTTTTTCTTAAGAGATGAGGTCATCAAGAGAGTGCAACTTTGGTATCATGGCTTCCTCATGCCTGGAATAGAATAAAAAAGTGTATTGGTAATCAGGAAAGCATGTGTGACCAAGGTTCCATTATATCTAAATGACTTAAAAGACCTGGTTTTTAGGAGGGGATGAAGACAAAAGAATTTTGTGGGAGCCATACTTTGCCAGCTGATAACTCAAAAAGAAAAAAAAGCTACAAAATGGAGCCTATCAATCCTGAAACACTGGAAATATGCATTAGCACTTAATCTCACTGTTTCACTTTTCTTTAAGGACCAGATTAATTTCTGAGTCTTCCAAGAAACCTTTGAGTCATCAGTATTCCCTCCTTCCTCCTCATGATTGTGCCCTGACTCTTCTGTGTGGAGTTCACATCTTTCCCATAGAATGTCAGCCTTTTGAGATCAGGGAGGGCTTGACCTTTTCCTTTCTTTTCTTTCTTACTTTTTCATTTTTTCTTTCTTACTTCCCCTCCCCCCATTCTCAGTACCACTGGAGTTTAGCAAGTGATTAATGAATGGCTGATAAATTGAAATGAATTTCCAACTTGTTTGAATGAGACAAACTTCTCAGAAGCATTGGTGAAGTTAATTTTTATGGGAGAAGTTGAAACAAGACTTCTGAGTTTTGAAACAGGGGCTAGCCATCAAATCAATATCCAAAATCAGATTCCAAGGTAGAAGGAATCCGCCAAGCCATGTGATCCAATCCCTCCATCTTATAGAGGAGGGTCATAGGTTCAGAGATTTAGAGATGGAAGGGCCCTCAGAGTCCAAGTCCCTCATTTTACAGAGAAGGAAACAGGCCTAGAAAAGGGAAGTATCCAAAGTCACTGAGGCTGTAAGTGGGGCCTGGGCTAGGATTTGAGCTGAAGCCCTTTGACTCCAAATTCAGAGCTCTTTTCTGTCTTCCCTGAGGAAAAACCTACAGTATTCCAGACTTCTTCAGGTGGTCTGCCCAAGAGCTTCCCAGGTCCCACCAACAGGGCTTAGTTTTTGAGACCAGAGAATCTGGGGCATGTCTAAGGTTGGCAGGGCTGTAGATAGTCAGATAAGTGAGAGTTTAGAAGGAAAAACATTATTAAAGCTATTTTAGCCATTATTGATGCATTCTAAAGATATTCCCACAATAGTCATGCTTCATTGTGGCCAGTAATTGATCTCTGTGGTTCTTTTCAAACAAGAATTTATTAAGCACCTACTATGTACCAGGCATATGTGCTTTACACATATTTTCTCATTTTATCCTTACAACAATTCTGGAAGCTAGGTACTATTATTACCCTCATTTTACAAATGAGGAAACAGAGGCAGCCAGAGGTTAAGTGACTAGCCCAGAGTCACACAGCTCAGATTTGAACTCAGGTCTTCCTGATGCTAACTCAGCATTCTAACCAGCTTGACACCTTGCTTCCTCCTGAAAGGAGCCATGGCCTATCAAGTGGGCCTGACCCATGGATGAACGACGTGCTTGTCCGGCAACATCCTCACAAAGGAGGCCAATCACTCCATTGGTTGCCAAGTGCTACTTTTTTTTGACACTCTCAATGTCCAAGTCAAGGAAAGGCTATTTTCTGGGCCACTGAAGACGTCAAGCTCCCCCCAAAGAGACCAAATTATAGTCATTTGAAAAACTCCAGAATCCTAAGCCAAATCTACAAGACTCTTTTGTCTTCAGCCCCTTCCCCTTACTGCAGTTCTCTGCAAAACTCATGTGGAGAAGCAAACATCTGCAAGCTTTTGATTTTCCTCTCTCCTGGGCTATTTGCTAGCTGGAGACTACCCAGGCTTCATGCCTCAGTGCACTCATCTACAAGAGGAAGGGTTTACTAGATGGCTTCCTAGGTCCTTTTCAGATCTAAATCTGTGAGTCTGTTAAAATTAAGAGTACAATTTAAGAGATTCCATTGTGCTGCCCTGTCCTTGAGCTGGCCCCAAACCATTCCTACTTGCTTCTACCTTCTGTCAATGGCAAACAGAAGATAAACAGTAGATAAAGCACTGTCTCAGGACTTGCATTCAAACCCTACCTTTGAAGTTTATTCTATATGTGACTTTAGGCAAGTCACTTTCATTCCTTACACTTCAGTTTCCTCATCTTTAAAATAAGTGTTTTGAACAAATTGGACGAAATGTGTTATCTAGCTCTAGATCTAACAGCAGTGGGTGGAATGCTGAACCTGCAGTCAGGAAGACCTGAGTTCCAATCAAGCCTCAGACATTTGCTAACAGTGTGAACCTGGGTGCTTAATTTCTGTCTGCCTCAGTTTCCTCATCTGTAAAATGGAGATGATAATAGCACCTACTTCTAGGATGGCTGTGAGCATCTAATGAGAAAACATTTTAAATGTCTTTGCAAACCTAAAAGTACAATATAAATGCTACCTCTTATAATAGAAACTTGTACTTAGAGGTTAGTTTTATTGCTAATATATTTTACAGTCACTCTCTGTTGTCCTCACAACACATCTAAGAAGTTGTCAGTGAAGGTAGCCAATATTCCAGATTTGGAGAAATGTTTCTAATTGGGAAAACAACTTCTAATAGATGATTTGCTGAACCACAGATGATTTGGTTTCTCATTGGATTCACTTCCACAAACATACATAAATGGCTGCTACATGCCAGGTACTAGAGATACAAAGACAAAAAATACAACAATATCTGTTCTCAAGGACTTTATTTTGTCCTGATATTCTAAGGCCCTAGTGGCTAAGAAAGCATTATAAAATAGAGAAGATTTGGATGCTATCAAATGGTGCAAGGCATGAGAGAGAGGAGAGTAAAGTTGGGCATGAGGCCCGGGATGGTGATTTTGGAACTTACCGGTTTTCATCACAGGCTGTATCACAGGTGGGGCAATATTCGCAGAAACGGCCAACGATTTGGGGATCTGTGCATTCACACTTCCCACACACACAAGCCCCTCTCCCACTGCACACCTGGCCTTTGGAATTGACACAGTGTTGGGCAGAGGAAGATGGACACTGGCAACGGTCTCCTTCCCAACCTCGGAAGCACTTGCATCGACCTCCTTCACATTCCCCATGCCCTGCAAGGAAAAAAAGTAGAAAACAACGTTAGGACATAATCTGGTGCTCCATGGGCTTTGGGAACAACTCCAAACATTGCCTTGTCTGCTCCATGGAAACCCAATGGCAGGAAGATGAATGAAGCCAGCTTCCTTTGCTATTGGCCTAGCATCAATATTTGCTAGGTCTGGTGAGTGGCTGTTTCCAAGGTCATTCAACCAGGAGTAATATCATCCTAC
>NW_027185797.1:33778039-33782536 GCF_028583685.1 Petaurus breviceps papuanus
GTCATTATTTTCATGGTGGACTTTCTGTAAATATTTACCATTAATATTGTAATATGCTTCTTGTTGCCTTTGGGAATATGATAAACCCTCTCCAGTCAATGCTTTTCTTTGCCTCTTCAAGGACTACTCACGAGTCATACATCAATTTAGCTATAATTCCTACTTGTGCTCATAGCAATATTGACAAACTTGACATTATTCAGCTCCCCATCCATAAGTCCCATTGTTGGCCGCTGGATGTGGATCTCACAAAGAATTAAAATTCAAATTAAAGTGAATAAACACTCTAAATACTGTGATTCTGAGACTCTGTCTATTCCTTTCCTGCAACTCTGCAACCATCACTGGAGAGGCAGAAGGTGACTCCCAAGGACTGAGGACCAAGTAATTTATCACTAGGTGGCACATGCCGCTCAGGCTGTTGGCAGGACTCTACCTGAAGACTCGCCATCTTGGTAAAGCCTTCTAGCTTCATTTGCATAGTCTCTGTGAAGACAGAGTCATCTCCATGCCCTGATGAGGCATCAGAATGGGCACTGGCCACAGGGAGGGGGGATAATTATAAAAGAAAACAACAAAATGGCTAACTTACTCCTTCAATGGCCACATATTTAAGTGATCTTCTCTCTGGTCTAGCCCTGTTCTGCCCTTCCCTCCCTACCAGGATTCCTCTGTCTTGGGCTCTCTCCCTCACCATGCTCAAATTAATTTTCTTGAAAAAGCTGATTCACGTTGACTTGAGGCATACTTCATACTGCTTATTCAAGTAGCCAGAATGGCTCTTTATGGGCCTGTGGTTGTTTAAGGATCCTGAGCATTTCTAACAGTGTTGAGAGACATGGGGGGGGCAATCTTCAGTAACACTCTCTATGCCCTTCTATGATCAATTCCTTATAGTCCAAAATTAGATGCAGAAAAACCACCTAGCTCAAAAATAGGACCATTTCTCATAAAGGATGGCTAGTGCTTCCCCCCTTTCTGAAGAATTCCTATGCTCCCTATTAAAATAAGGCATGACAAGATAAATATTCTGGATGCAAAGCATCTCTAACACAAAGTGAATAAGAAATACTCTCTTATCAAGAGCTACATAAGTTTAAGGATTCATAGAGTGCTGCAAAAGTTATTAAACCATGGTCCATGATCTTGCTTTCATTTGAGTAATTTAATAACTATTTCAATA
This sequence comes from Petaurus breviceps papuanus, assembly GCF_028583685.1. NCBI lineage: Eukaryota > Metazoa > Chordata > Mammalia > Diprotodontia > Petauridae > Petaurus > Petaurus breviceps. The sequence continues at coordinate 33,779,223 of NW_027185797.1, forward strand.
CACTTAGTTACCTTTGTTATCCTCATATATTTTATTTTATAGCATCCCAAAAAGGGATCCAAAGGCTTCACCAAACTGCCACAGAAATCATAACACAAAATGTTTAAAAACCCCTGAATTAATGGAATGGGAAGAAGCAGAGAGGCCAGGTGACCACTTGTTGGGGGGGGGGCTAAGGGAAGCCTTTTTTCCTCTTTAGGTTGGACTAGATGAAACTCTTGAGGTTCCTTCCAACCTGAAACTCCTGTGACTCTCTGAAATGATATAGTCCAACACCTTCATTTTTACAGAAGGGGGAACTGAGACCTAGAGAAATAAAGTCATTTCCTCAAAACTACCCTTTTAGTTCATCCCCAAACTATGCTGGCCCCTGGTCCTTTGTAGCATGCTGTGTCTTTTATATGGGATTTGCCAAAGGTTTTTTTTTCTTTTTTTGCCTTTTGGAGGGCAGTTGGGGATAAGTAAGTTGCCGAAGGTTACACGGATAGCTTTTTTTTTGTGTGGGTGTTAAGTGTCTGAGGCCAGAACTGAACTCAGGTTCTCCTGACTCCGGGGTGGCGCTTTGCTCACTGTGCCACCTAGCTGCCCCTAAAGTCTTAAATCTAGATGAGACAATAAAGTGTGTGTCCTAGCATTATGAGACACCATTCACTCTGTAAGAAGGAAGGTTTCATCTGATGGAATTATTGATATTATTCAGAAAATAAGTAATTTAAATAAGTTGCTAGTTGTTACTGAAATAAGTGAACAGATACCTTCATGGTAAATGGATTTCAGAGAAAATGCATAATTGAAATATATTGGGCTAATCACAACAGAGATTGCCTTATAATGCCCCAAAATGCTCTTATCTATTTCATCCAATAAACAAGCATTTTATATAAATCCCAGATCTTTTCTTTTACCTCTAGATGGCAGTAAACATGATTAGATAAAGAACTTATTATTTGATTATAATTTTAAGTGTTATGTGCATGGAACACAATAGAAAAATAGAGGAGTATTTTAAATGGAGTGCTTGACTCATTTTCATGAACATTATCAACCTTTGAACGTGACCACAATATTAAAAACTTGAATGTGTTTTTATATAGAATTCATTTCTAAAATGTTAATAATAGCACCTCATAAATGACTTTAAAGTTCCCCAAATGCTTCGTACATATTATCTCATCTGATCCTCTCCTCATTCCTACGAGGTAGGTGCTATTACTATCTGCATTTTAGAGTTATAGAAACTGAGTCCCAGAGAAGATATTTACTCAGGCATACAAGTAAATACTAAATAATATGTTCCCTCATAATTTGGGTGCAAAATATCTGTGATTTCATCAGCTTCCCAGAATAAGAGACCCTTCCCCAAAACAAATTACAAGCCACCTATGATTTAGTAGATACGCTCTGAGGAAGTGCTTGATATACCCTCAGATTTCATGATTTCCCAGGGTTCCACACCATTATGTGTCAAAAGTGGGATTCAGACCTAAGTCTTCTTGACTTCCAGCCTTGGACACTGATCTGTATTGCCTCTTACAGTCTATAAGTCTCTATGCTTTAGCAGCTGCTTTTTGGAGACTCAGAACAAGTTTTGTTTTTTCCCCATTTTCTTCCCCAAGAATGAGAAATGGGTTGGCTTATGAGTAGCTCCCCACAATTTTTACAGAAAGAAAATCCATTGAGCTCTTATGGAAAGAAAATGTACATGTCAGCTCAAATGAGTTGAAGTTAGTGAATCTCATTCTGGCAACCAGAATATACATATCAGAAATTATGTGGGATTGACCTTCTTATTTCTTCTCCTTATAAAAAGCCAGGAAATAGACAGGTGTTGCCATTTGGAAAAGGGTTTAAAACATAAATGTATATGCCTTGTGGTACCCAACAAATTTTTAGATACTTCTACCATATTAAGCCCAGCTAGTCAGGCCAAATCCAATGATGCTAAATTTACACGTGGTAATTTCATGCAACGTTAACACATAGACCAGTGCAAAACGGAATGGTAAAAGTGGAATAGATTTTTGATCTCACCAGCACACAGGTTTCCATGGTGATATGGGCAGGAAAAGTCATCCATTTCACAGTATTTTCCATATACTTTTCCAAGTTTAGTTTTGTGACAGAAACATTTCCCGCATATGCAGACACCTTGACCACTGCAAATGGGCTGGTTCTTTTGTGCCTTGCAACTGTCCAGATGGGATTTGTCTCCATCAAAATGGCACTTGTCACCATCACATTGGGGGCAAGTAGGACCTAAGAGAGTTTCATCTACACATTTCCTTTTGGGGTTTCTTCCAAAATCACATTGGCAGCTACAGTTCCTATAGATGTGGACTTTGGTACTTTCGTTGAAGCCAATGGGCTTGATGATAGCATAACTTTTCCCACCAGCTCCCTCACATCCATCCATGGTCACAGTGATGTTGAACAGAACCTGGTGAAAAGCAAAGCACAGTGGTCACTACAGGTTCCAGCTATCTTTCCTCCCAAAATTAAATCTCTTTCTTCTAGCCAAGAGTGATGGGGAAAGCAGATGGACTGACCTTGACCTTCAATCCAATGTCAACACGCATTTATTTTGTATCTACTATGTTCCAGACACTGTGTTAATGGCTGGGGAGGCAAAGGCAAGACATGTCCTCAAGGAGCTTATAGTCTAATGGATAAGAAAACATCTTCAACTACCTATTAGACATCGCAAACTGTATGTCCCATAGATATCTTAAACTCAATATGTCAAAACCTGAACTCATTTTCTTTCTTCCCCAAACCCTCCCTTCTTTCAAACTTCTCTATTAAGGGCACCACCATCCTTCAGTCAGCCATGTTTGCAAATTAGCTGCCATCCTTGACTCCCTACTTTTCCCCCCATATCCAATCTGTTGCTAAGTCATTTCAATGTTGCGTTTCTAAAATCTCTAGTATATGGCCCATTTTCTCCTGTATCACTGCTCCCTCCCTAATGCAGACACTTATCATCTCATGCCTGGATTATGGCAATGACCTTCTAGGGGTGGGGGAGGGTGTAACAGCAAGCACCCCAAGCGTCCTCAGGGTTGCTGCCACCACAGGTTCTTGGATCTGCTTTGATAAAGGACAGCAACTCAAAATGGGTTAACAAGCTTACTTTAATCAATCAGACATATATCTTTTACCTTGTTCAGGGGAAAAAGGTCAGCACCCCAAACTTCAAAGTATACAGGCAGAATTATCAAGACAGAAACAGATCAAGTAGACAGCTTTCCAAACTGTCCAGCCATTACATCCATACCCAATCAACATCTGGGTTTTTCAAAGCGGGGGGGGGGGGG
>NW_027185797.1:33782636-33849463 GCF_028583685.1 Petaurus breviceps papuanus
GGGGGGGGGGGGGGGGGGGGGGGGGGGGGGGGGGGGGGGGGGCGCTCTGGACAACGGCTTCCCAGAATCCAGATCAAATCACAGAACACTTCTCAAAGTGAGCCCGCAAAACAAAGCTACACATCAGGGCTTATATAGCCTTCTCCTGGCTCAGAAAATGTAACAACCTGATTGACTCACTGGCCAATCAAGAAGTATCTACTGAAAAACAAGCCTCCCACCCCAGGCTCCAGGTGCACTTTAGCCTAGGGGCAAAGAAGATCTTCCAAATTTGCATTCCCATTACAGAGGGGAGGTGTCTCCCATCCTCCTTTCTCTTCACTCCAGTCCATCCTCCATTTAGCCATCTAATTAAGCTTCATTAAGCCCAGATCTAACCATGGCATCCTCCTACTCAATAAGATCCATGAAGCTTCCAAGATCAAATGCCTCTTCCTCCCTTTACATTTTTCTTCTATCTCAAACCACCACCACCCTACCCCCCATCAATCCAGTGACAAGGATCTTCTTGCTGTTCCTCCCACAAGATCCCCAGTCTCTGAATTCCAGGCATCTGCTCTCCCTCCTCATCTTCAGCTCCTGGATCTCTTGGTTATATTTTAGTTTAAGTTGAAAATCTTAACTTCTACAAAAAGCTTTTCCCGGTTTTCCTTGATGTTAATGCTTTCCTTATGATGATTATCTCCAATTTATCACTTGTAAAGTATGTTTGTACATAATAGCTTCCACGCTGTCTCCATTAAACTGTGAGCTCCTTGAGAGCAAACACTTTGCTTTTGGCCTTTTTTGTATCCCTACTACTGTACCTGGATCATTGTGAGTGCTTAGTAAATATTTGTTGACTCACTGACTACAAACAAAATAGATCCAGCATACATTTGAAATGATGGACAGGAGGAAGGAGCTATTATTCCAGGGGATCCAGACAGGTATCTTGGAGACGGGAACAATTTATATGAAGAAGGAAACCAGGGAAGCTAGAAGATGGATATGAGGTGGGAGATGATGCCAAGCATTGGTGACAATCAGTGAAAATGCCCATAATCTAGAAATGTAACGATGGAATGGCTTGTTGAGAAGAACAGTAAAAGAGGCCAGTGTCACTGACTCCAAGAGTACATGGGGGCATGAGTTATAAGAAGACTTAAAAGTAGCACAGGGCAGGTCATGAAGGGCTTCCAAAGCCAAAGAGAGGAATTATATTTGATCCTGGAGGTGATGGGTAGCAACTGGAGATTTCTGAATGGGGGAGGGGTGCAATGGCATGACCAGATCTGTGCTTTAGGAAAATTGATTTGACAACTGAGCAGAGGAAGGACTGGATTGGGGGAGACTTGAGGCAGTCAGCAGACCACTGAAATAGTCCAGAATGATGGGGGGACCAGGGCAGTGGCAGTAGCAGAGGAAAGAAGGGGGCACACATGAGAGATCTCATGAAGGCAAATCAATAGGAATTAACCACACAATGTGATACTGGAGGTAAGGGAGAATGATGGAGGAAGGGAAGGGAAGAGAAGGAGCATTTATTAAGCTCCTCCCATGAGTGAAGCAGTACATTAAGGGCTATACAAATACTGTTTCATTTGATCCTCATAATAGCCCTGGAAGGGAGGGGCTATTTTCATCCCCATTTTGAGGGACTGAGGAAAACTGAGGTAGACAGAGGTTAAGTGATTTGCAGAGGATCACACAGCTATTAAGTGTCTGAGGCTGGGTTTGAATTCAAGTCTTCTGGACTCCAGACCCAGGGCTCTATTCACTATGCCACTTAGAGTGAGGAGACAAGGATGACGTTTGGGTAAGGAGGAAGATAGTGGAGCCCTTGGCACTAATAAGAAAGTGAGGAAGAAAGGAGGGTCAGGTTCAGAAGATAAATGAATTTTCTTTTGGACATGATTAGTTTAATATGTCTACAAGACATTCAGTTTGGAATGTTCAGGAAGCAGTTGTAGATGTGAGACTGGGGGTCAGGGCTAGAGAAATAGATCTGAGAATCATGGGCTCCTTCCAATTAGAAATCTTTGATTCCTTAAGCATGTATTGAGCATGACAGAGAACATATGTACAGTCTAAGTGCTTCAATGGCCAGCACAAAATAGTCAATGATGAACATTATCAGAGTTCAAAGGATCATAGAGTTCAGCCTAGACTGCACTTTTGACATCTTCCATTCTAGCCCTCTTCTTTGGTAGATGAGGAAACTGAAGACTAGAGACATCGTTGGGTTTTTTCTCAAAGTCCCACAGGTAGCAAGTGAGAGAGTCAGGATCTGGACCCAATTCCTCTCATGCCAAACCTGGTGACCTTTCCACTATAACAAGGTGCCCTGTAGTTGGAAAGGAATTATTGACTATTTAGTGCTACACATCTTCTTTGCCACCAACCAAAGAAAGTATCTTGAAGATCTTGAGTGAACGGGGTTCTCACCACCTCCCAAAGCTGCCTATTATGCTTTTGAACAATTTTAATTGTTAGGGAGTTTTCCTTTACACTACGGCTAGAGGAAGGTGGCTAGCACCGTGGTTAGGTCCACTCAGAAAGGTTAATGTAGGTATGCCTCAAGAATTGTGTAGGATGAAAAGGCATTTAATTCACTGAGATCTGTAGTGTCAGCAATATCTACTCACATCATGAGATCATGGAACTCCTGAAGGAAGAACCATTGTGTGTTTCATCAGCGTGGAACTGAATTTCAGTCACATGTCAAACTCTCAGTGCAGAAAGTCTTTTCGCTGATTTGGAGCAGAATCTCTTTTGTAGCTTACAGTTTTAGAGAATTTCCTGGGGCAGTGAGCATCTGGCTGTGGTCACATATGGGCCACCCCAGAGGTGAGCCAGTCAAGGCTGACTCTCTCTTGTCAGAAGGCATGTACTTAAATGTGTAGAACCATAACATAACACGACTACAGTCATGACTTTGGGTCAGTTGCTTAAACTCCCTGAGCTTATTAGATTTGATGGTCTCTGAATTCCTTTCCAACTTTGGATCTGCACAATTTCTGTCCAAAATGTGTTACTACCGTGGAGCAACAGATTATGAAGATGCTCCTGGTGCCTTCCCCTCTCATCTTGAAATTAGGTGGTGACTGCTGCTTTGTGATGTCAGCTCTTTTACTGATCCATGAAATCTAGTAAGAGAGCTCAGGGACTGCCAGTAATCCATGTCACACCATGTAACTGACTCTGACCTTGGCTACTTGCCTTATTGTTTGTGATGAATGTCATTTCCTATGAAGCTTAGAACAGTGCCTAGTGCACATTAGACACTTAATATATGTTTATTGATGATGATCATTGCTGATGATTTCAGTGGGCTTAAAGAGGATGACCTTTGAGGCAGACTGAAGTCAAATCCCTTTGTAAGAAGCCTTTCCTTGGGGCAGCTAGGTGGTGCAGTGAATAGAACACTTGCCCTGGGAGATCCTTGAAGGTAGGGACTGTGTTTTTGGCTTTCTTTGTGCTTAGCACATAGTAAGTACTTATTATTAATTGCTTATCGATGAGGCTTTTATTTAATTCCAAAATGTCATTATTATGATCACCACTATGATAATCAATAAAAGACTGAATATAAGGAAATAATAGATAGTAACGTGTTCTAAAGGCTTCTGTCTGAACTCCATTGAAAAAGATGAAAATGAGCTAACAATAAAAATGATGCTAGCAAACACACCAGTGTTTGCTTCTATAGTACTCGATGAGATTTCTCATAGAATTCCTCTGAAGGAGCTGTCCAAGTACCATTAACAGATGGGGTGGGATGGTGGGACATAATGTGCTGAAGATGCCTGTTATCCTAGGACCTAGGCTGGAATTTCAGTTCTGAGAATTAACCTTTATGGCTTTGAGGAAGTGACTTCACCTCCCTGGGCCTCCTCTTACTCATCTGTAACACAAAGTGGGTGGACTCGGCAACCTCTAAGGTCCTTTCCTAGCTCTGAATTCTCTGAACTTTGGAGACTTGCTTGTGGGCACAGAGCTGGTATACCTCCCAGCTGGGTTTTGAACCAAGGCCCCCTGGCTCAGAGCCCAGGGCTTTCTCTGCTCAGCATTCAGCACTCGCCTAGGTAAAATGCAGGGTCACGGATTATTTGGCACAGTGCATTGCTTCCACAGGCTAAGGTGGAGGGCTGCTCCCCTGCGGCTTCCCCAGTTGGCTGAGCAATTTCCTCTAACAGACGTTCATTCTGTTCTCTTTTCCCAGAGGCCCGAGAGGCAGGCTCCATTTTTCCTCCTAGTCTATGCCAGCTTGGGGAGAAACCTCTACTTTCTCTTCAAAGAGGAACAAAAAGTAGCTTCTCTGGAGCTTCTTGTAGCATCAAGTTTTGTTTCTCGTGGTGTGGGGGAGGGGGCAGCCACTCTAAGTGGGCATTGCTAGGTCCAGAGGGAAGCAATTGGGGTTGGCATGAGCCAGGCATCCTGTCATGGCCCTATGGCTTCTTCTTGCTAGCCTCCCCCTCTTGGCTATCTATATGGGCTCCATTGCTGGCCCTCCCTAAAGGCTGCAGAGGCTCGAGCAGTTCTGGAAAGGGAAAAATCCTCTCTGCTGCTCTGGCCTCCATTACAGCTAAGACATACAATTTTCTCTAGCCTTTCTTGTTGGTACATAGGCATTACATTTAATCAAAGATAACCAGACTAAGCCTTCTCCATTTAAAATGTGTTAGACTGATGTAGGCTATGTTTTGGATTATTTAAAAAATCAACATAGTTTGATGTTGTATTTAAAAAGTAATATTTTTTCATATACATGAATCTTAAAGATTAACAGATGTGTGGGGGCATACGAAGGTTTGTAGCATAAGGTGCTGCCAACATTAATAGTGAAGCCTAACTAAGGAGTTTATGTAATGAAAAGGTCATATGAGTTTTCCCCAGAGTAATGCTGTTTGTACTACTCGCTTGAAGGAGAAAGAGAAAAAGAATTAGACAAAGAAGAGGAAGAATGTGAATTAAGGAAAAGGAGCCTGCCAAACTCTATTGAAAGGAAGACTCGGTTTTAAAAGGTTAACCCTTCCTGACTAAGGACATTCAAGAACTCCACACTGCAAATTTCAGTTGCACTTTTCCCTTCATAAAATGCTAAGATAATGCTGAACAAACTTAGAGTTACGGATTGTTACAGCTGAATGGAAACTAGGAGATGAACCAAAAACAGCCTCCCTTTGCATCTTACAAAGGAGGTAGCTGAGACACAAGGAAAGAAAAGGACTTGCCCAGGGTCACACAAGTTTGACAGTGGAACTGAGAGTAGAGGTGGAATCTCCCAGACTTCATGAGTGCTAGAAAATTTAAAAAAAATCAGTATGGTGGTTATCAAACAAGAGCCAAAAAGAATCATAAAGCTGCATTAATTTATTTGTTTTTTTTCTTTTTTGTTTTTGGAGGACATTTGGGGTTAAGTGACTTGCCCAAGGTCACATAGCTAGTTTTTGTGTTAAGTGTTTGAGGCTGGATTTGAACTCAGGTCCTCCTGACTCCAGGGCCTGTGCTCTATTCACTTCACCACCTAGCCGCCCCCAAAAATTTATTTTTAAAAATATAATTTGAGGGAGCTTAGGATGGTCTCTGGCACCCAAGATTCTAAACTTTCTAGCTAATCCTTAGGGAAATTAATAATAACAGCAAAAAATGAAGTTGAAGTTTCATTCTAATAAAGTCTAGAGGAACTCTCTGGAAAGAAAGGCAGTAATCATAACATTTTAACAGAAATTTACAGAATCTTGTGAATACATTCCTAGATATCAGGGCCACCATTTCACAAGTCAGAAACTTTTCCTTATATTATTAAAGGACAAAATAGCATAACTTAATCAAAGCACTTCTTTGGAAATGTTGCATCCTATTCATATTATATGTGATCATGTTAGAAATTTTAAATTTAGCTCTGTATCTATGTGTGCAGTTGTGGACTTCTAAAGAACCCATTTTATGAACCCTTGTCTTTGTTTTCATTCCTCTTCTTTCTTGCCCTTTAATTTCAACAATCATCTTATTACACATTGTTTTTAGAGCTGAGAAAAAAACTTTAACAATCAAGTATCATCCCTAATTTTATTGATGGGGGAAACTGAGGCCCAGAGAGGTTCAGTAACTTAGCCAAGGTTACCCAGACATATAGGGGACAGAGAGGGTAGCAGAAGCCAGGTTTTACCTCCATCCTAATGTTGTCCCTTCATTTGCATGATACCAATTCCATATGAATCTTATTTTAATTATTTCTTTCTTTTTCTTTTAATCATTGTGTCAGGAATCCATATAGGTAGCCTTGAGCCAGTTCTATCAATAAAATAGTTTGAGGACCCACATGTTTTCCTAAATCTATTTTCGTCTAATTCTTTATCCCTTTTTACTCCCATCTATAGCCCAAGGGATTTGTCTTTGTCTCCTAGAATTTCTGGAATAGAAGCTAGCAAAATTTCTACTAGAAAAGTGATAAAATAGGGGCAGCTAGGTGGCTCAGGGAGAAAAGCACCGGCCCTGGAGTCAGGAGGACCAGCCTCAGACACTTAACACCCACACAAAAAAACTAGCCGTGTAACCTTGGGCAAGTTACTTAACCCCAATTGCCCTCCAAAAAGGCAAAAAAAGAAAGAAAGGAAGAAAGAAACAAACAAAGAAAGAAAGAAAGAGAGAGAGAGAGAGAGAGAGAGAGAGAGAGAGAAAGAAAGAAAGGAAGGAAGGAAGAAAGAAAGAAAAGTGATAAAATAATGAAATTGATAAATTCTAGATATAGAATTTGGAGCTAGAAGGAGTCATAGAGACAACCTAGGCCATTCCAAGAGGATCTAAGCTACTTGAGCACTCTGCTTTTGTACTCTATGAAATGTTTGTTAACTCGCAGCCAAATCTTTCATTTTATGTATGAAGAAACTGAAGTCTAAAAAAAGCAAAGTGACTTCCTCATGATCATACAAGTCATGAGTGATAGAGCTGAGATTTTAACCTAGGCCTTCTCTGACTCCAACTCCAGTCCTCTCCCCATTACACTACTGTTCAAAAGATATCAATGCATTAAATCATCTGAATGATACTAGACACTGGAAAGCGTCTTGTTCCAAGAGGCTGGCACCAAGGCTTTTTACATTTGGAGAACATGTCCATATTGGATAGGACTTTCATATGAGCCAAGACAAGTACTTTAGGAGCTCAAGAAATCCTTTGATAACACCCAAACACAAGAATTCCCTCAGAAACAATGTGTCTTACCTATTCTCCAAGTTTCAGGAGAGTTTTCCACCTAATTTACTTTGTGTGAAAAGGTGCCAAATAACAGTTTTTAGGGGAAAAGATTAACTTGGGCTGAGACAGAATCCTAAGTAGATAGTGCCCTGATCCAGGTGCCAAAAGATCTGGATTCAAGTTCTAATTCTGTTACTAGCTAGCCATATGACCACAAGGACATCAAGTCAACTTCAAACATGATGTACCAGCGTTGTGCTGAGCAGTGGGAGAACACAAGCATCTCTCTGGGTCTCAGTTTCTCCCCTGGTACAATGAGGACACATGATTGGAGAAAGTGACCTCTAAGGCCCTTCTGACTTTAACATTCTCCCACTAAATTCCCTGAATGGGGGTGGCTGGGCAGGGTCCCGGTGTCTACATACTTCATCGCTGCTGGTCACATTTCTGCATCCTTCCATCCCTGCATGTCTGCTCCCATCAGGACAGATGGCTGTGATGGTAAAATGGACTCCTGGTGTCTGATTCTCCACCTGAACTCTCACTTCGGAAATCAGTTTCTGCAAAGGACAACACCTTCGATTACAGGGCACCAAGAGTCCCAACAAGAAGTGACGAATCAGTCGAACATATTCAAAGCGTGCTGGACATCATGGTTCTAGCACAATCAAAGAAAGACTCATTGTCTGCAACAAAGGAATGAATAAAGGCATTGTTTTCATCTCAGAGACCCAATCATGCCTCATAAGGGAGAACTAGCAGCTCCCAAGACAAGGATTTGGACACCCCCGTTTTGGTCGCAGTCTCTTTTCACCCATTTCTTTCCCTTACAATAGTTTACAATGTTTCTGTAAGTCTGGGTGTTCCCCAGATGGGCATTGTTTCTTAATGTTAATGTTCTCCTTTCATAGTAGGGCTCCAAGAAAACAGTGGGGAGCCCATCTCTCATCATCGAGGGTAGAGAGGCTTGACAGCTGGAAGTCTGGAGCCCGCAGCTGCAAAAGAAAACATTTCACTTTCACGGGTTTGAGGCCTTTAGAAAAGCTCATGGACTTGACTGACAGATCTGACAAGAAACTTTCCTTGCTGGGGCCATTTCTACTTGTTGCTGCCTCAAGGAGGGGATGACTGAGCTTGTGTGCACCTTTTTTTTTTCATAACTGAAGTAAGGGTCTAGAGACTGCCAGGGATTTGAGAAAACCTCTGGCGCCTACCACTGACTGCCATGTTTGTCTAAGCCTCCTACCATGGCAAGGCCTCTGACAGGGTCAGAAACAAACTTCTAGAGTAAGAGCACTTTCTCTTATACCACAGACATCAGTGCCAGTGGATTCTTTGCAGAGCGTAAGTCAGTAACATTCTGGGCCTGTAATACTAGAGAATAGCTTAACCTATAAATTCTAAATACAGGAACCAAAGAAAGGAAAAAAGAGGGGAAATGCAGTACAGTCAGGAAGGGACACAGGAAGGGTAAGAAATCTCCAACAATTTCCCAAGGGGTGAATGGTCAAAGTTTTTGGTCTTTCATAGGAGTGCCATAAGTAATGAATAAATCCCATGATTTGGACTCAGGATGACCTGGGTTTGAATCCTTCACACAGTCACTAGCTGTGTGACCCTGCCTGGGTTACTTGATGTCTCTGCCTCAGTTTCTTTATCTGTAAAATGAAAAGTTGGATTCAATAACCTCTAAGGTCCCTTCCAGCTCAAAATCTATGAGCCTGTAAGAACTATGAGAAAGGTAGGGGATTATCTCATCTGACATTAACTTTTACAGACAGGGAAACCAAGGACCAAAACAGTAGGTAAGTTTCCGATAGTAACACATCTTTGAAGGGGCAACTCCAAAGGAAGTGGGCTTTCAAGTGGGCTCCTGTGGGCAGAAGATTGCTTAATAAAAAGTATTAATCCTAACTGAATTCTGAGAGCAAATTGAAGAGCAAAGCAAACTCTTCTCCCCTTCCCCACATTTCCATCAGAAGAGTCTTTAAGTTGGCGCCTGCATTTGCTACTCTTGAATCTCAAAAAGAGAACTCATTTCTGTCTAAATGCATAAATCAGTGATTTAGATGAAGGATTGAAGGTCACTGGCATATACAACAGATTGCTGAATTATGGGTGATCAGGCACACTAAGAAGAAATGCCTTCATTCGATCAGCTTTCTTGGCCTGTCTTGCTCATAGCCCAAAGAATTTTAGAGGATGGAGTGGAATGTCTTCCGGTCTTGGAATATGGAAGTTAACTCTGACACTGTATCCAAATTTCTTTTTACTCTGAAAGTATAGTGCTACCCAATTCAGAGTGGGGAAAATTATCCCATTGTCAGTGAATCTCAGATTAGGAAAGGACATCTGAGACTAAGTCTGAGTCAGAATCCATAGTATGACACCCCTAATCAGTGATCATCCAGACTTTGTCCAAAGACCTCTATTCCTTCCCAGCAGCCCACCACACTTTTATATAACACTAAATCTGCCTCCTTTTAACTGTCCCGCCTCCTACTTCTTCTACATCTGCCCCTCCAGAGTCAAGTAGAATAAGACTAATCCTTCTTCTATATGAAAGCTAGTCATAGAGTTGATCATGGCTCTTCAGCACTTAACAGTTCCATATCCTTAAACATTTCTTCTATGAATTGAACTCAAGGGCCTTCATTATCTTGGTTGTGCCTTCTCTGACAACTCTCCAATTTATTGATGATACTGTTAAACTCTGACCACTCCCAGGCCCCACACTGAGTACAATACACCAGGTGTATTCTGACTAGGGCAGAGGACAGAAGCACTGCCTCACTCCTCATCCCAGATATTCAATCACTTTTAATTTAGCCTCCAAGGAAAAGAACCTCTTCGGTGACAAAGCATATTCTCAAATAGGATTTACCGATGGATAAAAAATGTTTTTATTTTAAAAATTGTTTCTATTCAGCAAATATCTATTAAAGCTCTTACTGTGTGCTTAAAGGAACTATGGGACAATATGAGCCAAAGTGAATTTTCAGGATATTTTGAAGAATAGAGACATATGGGTGATGCATAGAAGTGTCCCAGAGAGAATAGAGGTAGGGACACTGGGCAGACAGAGGTTGTGAAGAGACAATGTTAGGCTTCATAGGACAACTTTCCTGCCATTTGCATTTTTTAAACACAGAATCTGTTGTTTAAAGAGGACAGAAGCTTCTCCTCTCTCCATGTCTTAAGGCAAAGGATGGAGGAGCCCTTGTGAGGTATTGTACAGAGGAGAGCATCACTTGGTAAAGGGTCAGGGTGGACATGATGGGCAGCGTCCAGGGGAGTGCATCATGCAGGTTTATTACATTTATGGAATGAAGATTAGGATTTTCCTAGTGAGTTTGCAGACTGAGAATGAGAAGTTGAGAGCAGAGATTTCTCAACATTCTTTGGCGCTGCCCCCATCCTACACTGCACATCTTGGATATGTGGCCTACACATGTATAGGCCATGTGGCCTATGACCCTAAATGTCCCACTCTACTTTCTATTTCCGTCCTTGGTGATTTTGCATAAGCTACCCACTCCCCATACTGTGAATTCTCTGCCTCCTCACCTACACCTTTCAGAGGCCCTTGGTTCCTTCAAGGATTATTGGATATAGGAAGAGTTTCATTGTTGGTACTTGTATCTCCAACAATTAGCACATAATGCTTTATATTTCTTCTCTTTCTGCCTCTCTATAAATATACTAACATACATATACACACGTATGTGAGCGTAGGTCACTTTTCTTTGTCTATATTGTTTACCCCTGGTATAATATAAACTCCTCGATGTACAGAATTGTTTTGTGTTTATTTTTTATCCCCCAGTGCTTAGCAAAATGCCTGGTATACACTAAGTGCTCAATAAATGTTTGTTGATTACTGAATTACTCTTTTAAGAGGCCATTGCTTTCAACATCTTGACTGAGCTGGCTGATTGATTCAGTTCTATAACTTTCCAATTCACTTTGAGGAAAAAGTCCAAACTGTTAACTTAGCTGGCTCAAAAAAATCACCCTTCTGCCTGCCCCTGGGCTCAGGGCAGTGCCCAGCTCAGTGAGCAGAATGCCATATGCCCTGGTACCTTGCTGCTATCCTGTCACCTTCAGTGAGATAGATGGTTGAATCCTTTTTGGAGTTTTTATAATCTATAGGTTTGCAAACTTCTCATTAACCAAGGGGAAGTTGTCAGCAACTGCTGGGCTCTCCATCCATCCTGCCTCCTAGCTCCTGCTTTGTCATAGGAAATTCTGGGCTGAGAACCCTCAAATAAACAATGGAGACTTCTGCCTGGCCAACATACCTGATAGGCATCCACTACCAAATTGTTGAGGTTTGCTGCTTTTGATTCAATTTGGCCAGCCACGGTGCCAGGCAAGAGGGGCAGGAGATCCTGGAAAAACACAAACACACACACGGCTATGTGATGACAATCTGTGATGGGTGACTGGGCATTTGTGGGGCATTTCCTGAGTGACTGTTGCTGGGATAGGCAGAGATCTGGGGACCCAAGAATGTTATGCTAGGGACCTGGAGGTGAATTGGGAAAATGAGACATCCAAACAATTCATGAACATGATTAGATTAGTGAGAACACTTTTTTGTTTTGTTTTATTTTGGCCTTGGTCTCTGATTTTGCTGGAGCAATTGATGGTGTCTCTTGATTTCTTCCCTGGATATAATATTCCTACCCTGATTACTTGTCAGGGCTGTCTGTGAATGAATGAATGAATGAATGAGTGAGTGAGTGAGTGAATGAGTAAAAAAGCATTTCCTAGGTGTGTACTACTTAGAAAGCACTATGCTAAGCACAGGCATGAATAGGACAGACAGATAGACTGTAGTAAGATGATTGACTTGACCTTAATAGAAGCAGGGGCCTCTGAATTTTTAGCAGCAGCTAGGTGGTGCAACGGATAGAACACTGGCAGACCTGAGTTCAAATACTGCCTCAAATACAAATACTGGCTGTAGTCTCCAATTCTACTATCTGATACCACTATCAGTCTCTGATAAAGACTGGGCAAATTAATCACTTAACTCTGAACCCCAGTTTCCGCCTCTATAAAATGAGTGATTAGACTTGATGGCTATGAAGCTCTCTTCCAGCTTTGTCTTGTTCTACGATGAATTTTTCTCCAATAAGGAAGGAGGAAGGCAGGGTAGGGAAGGCAATAACGATTACTGGCGAAACTTTGGTTGAAGTGGTGGGCTACAGGGTGCCTATATGGGAGATTCATTGCTCCTCTATGCAGAGAGATGAAGCCATCAGATCTGCAGAGACATGGTCATCTTTTCCCAGGTCAACTCATCTAGTCCCAGGTTAGAAAGCAAAATACATTCCAAAACTAGACTGTACCCTTGCCATACCTTTGAGATCTGCCTATTGGTAGCATTGATTTGCTCTGGGCCTCAGTTTTCCCAACTACAAAATAAAGAGTTTGGACCAGGTGGCCTCTAGATTCCCAGAGAGGTAAAGTGAAAGTTAATTTGACACTTTTCACAAATGTAGTGATCAGTGAGGGAGGGAGTCCTTTTTGACCCCCTGACCCAGTGACTCTGTCCCAGTAGTTTCTACAGGACTAGTAGACTCCTGGTCCCAGGCCCCAGGTTCTAAGAAGTAAAATATCATGGAAGGTAGAAATTTTTAGAGAGTGTATGGGGAAATGGCATCAGAAACTACTGAGGTCAGGGAGGATAGGCTTATTGTTGACCTGTAGCTGGAGTGGCAATGGCAGCAAGGTGCTGAGGGAGGAAGGCGGATTTTGGGGGGTTTCTAGATCATGCTTTGTGCCCTGATGCCTTCTTCCCCCGAACACCCTGGATAACTCATTCTTTGTCGCTAAGCTTTTTACTATTTGCACTACTCTGATAAAGACGGATACTTTGGGGGCAGCTAAATAGTGCAGTGAATAGAGCACTGGCCCTGGAGTCTGGAGGACCTGAGTTCAAATCTGGTCTCAGATACTTAACACTTAAGTAGCCATGTGACTTTGGACAAGTCACCACCCCAACTGCCCCTCCAAAAAGCAAAAAAAATAATAATAAAACAAAAAAGATGCATACTTTGTCCTCAAGGGAGTACAAGAAAAAAAGCTGAAAGAGAGCATTGAGAACTGGAGAGAAAAGTACATCAGAGATCCTATACGCCAATTCTTTTTCAACTTAGAAATGAACATTAGTGGCATGGAAAGATTTTGTGAGTTAGGCTAAGGTAATAGTCGTACTAATAAGAGAGCCCAGTTTTGAACTCAGCTTTTCTGAAAGGCTCTTTTCACTTTGTCATTCTCATTCAAACCTCTGAAGAACAGTTCAGTCTGTGCTCTATCTGGGCTACACAAACTAGTACATACTTTCCTCAGGGTGTCCCAAATGATTTTAGGTCATCCTTTAGTCAAAGAATCTTGGGAAGGGAGAATTAATTTAGGGCTTGTTCCTGGTGAATCTTGGCTTGGTTCAGGATCCTCCCCAAACCCCATGTTCCTAAAAGTGAGCTGTACTTACTGGAGTGGACAGAATTGACCTGGAGAGATTTTAGATTACCTAGGTCTAGTCTATATCCTTAGAGTTAACTCCCTGTCTAGTGTAGACTCAGATCACATGGTCTAGACCTATGACAAAGACTGTGCATGAAAACTTAAAAGGTGAAGCATGAAACCAATGGTCATCCAGCTCACAAAATTCTTCTCAGTAGTGAACTCCCTTTGGAATCTGTCCCTTGATGACTTGAAAGCCAGAAGAGTGCCATATTAAGAGTGCAGAATATAGAATCTGAAGAACTGCGTTTAAATCTTGACTCTGCCACTTAATACCTATGGGACCTTCAACAAGTCATGTCACTTCTCTGGGGCTCCATTTCCTCAGTTGTAACAGGAGAGTGTTGGACTAGATGGCCTCTAACTTCCCTTCCAGCTCAAAATCTGCAATTCCGGGGCTATTGTATTGAATTTATGGATGATGATGAAGAGGGGAATGTGGAGAAATCATCCAACCCCAGTCTGTCTCAATATGCTCTTTTCATGCCATACCCTAGGAAATATGGCAAAGGACTTGAGTAGGGTCAAACATGGAACTAACTATGCACAGATTCTCATTTGTGGTTCCAAAAAAATTCTTCACTTCAGAAATGCCCCTCATCAGTCCTTTTGGCACATGAATAAAACTTCAAAAGCAAAAACATTTCAGAATTAGCCTACCTTGTACCAATGAAACTGTTTTCCTTGGACTGCAAAAATAACATTAATATTGTTGTCTATTAATTTTTCTGCAAGTTGCCCCAGTGAGGGATGTTCCTGTAAGACAAAAGGGAATAGAAGTGACATTTTGAGGACAGGCTCCAGGTCCATAGGGTTATATTAAAAATGACAACAAAACAAAACAAAAAGAAAGGGCACTCTAGAGTTGGTGCTGGAAAGGACTTCAGTTCTATTTAGTTTGATCTCCTTATTTTGTAGTCAAAGAAACTAAGAAATTTGCCTGTGTTGACAGGGATACTTGCCCAGGTGTCAGAGGTGACACCAGAGCCCAGGTCATTTGAATCCAAAGCCAGTATGTTTTTCACTATATTGATCTGCCCTAAAACTGACTCAGAAAGTAAGCCCTTCCTTAAAAAAAAAAAAAAGAGAGAGAGAACTCAATCCAACAATGAGCGACTGAGTAGCGACATCCAGTGAGGTATCAGACATGAGGATCGTGCCCTTTGGGTGATCATCAGTGTTGCAGAGAATGTCCTGCACAGAATCCAAAGATAAGGCTGCTTCCACGTCCATAACAGAATTCTCCAGATATTTTTGTTTGTGCATAATTTTGTGCTGACCTGCTCATTCTTTGGGACATCCCCCAGGAGTTCTTTCATGAAATTTCTGGTCATTGGAAAGAGATCGAGCATAGCCATCGGAAGGGACAAACAAGTGAATGAAAATGCCTATTGCCTGGGTTTAACCCTCACTTGTCCTGTTAGCCCACACACTAAGTTATTCTCATAGTATCTCTCTCTTGAATAAATGATATCAGGATTTAATAGGAACAGGAGATAAGACTGGGTTGCATTTTGGAAGTTATGCAGTGGTTTCAGTGATTCCAACATGCTCTCTGGCACAAAGACCCTGCTTTTTAGCATTGGTATTTTCCTAGGGCTATTATATGACTTTATCCATAACAAAAGACTTATGAATTCTGAAGAATCAAAATTTTAGTGATTCAAAGCCTCCCCCCCCAAAAAAAACCACCTGAGAATGTCCTTAAGTAGGCAAGGGTCCAATAAGGATTTACAGAAAGACTTGGACAGAAATCACAGTGAAAGCAATGAAAGATTTTAACCAGCACCATTACAGGGGGAACTCACACCAATGAAATATGCTGAACTGGAAATGTGCATCAGCATAGCCCCTGCCTACTAAGAGGATTATAGTTTACAAGGCAATTTGCTCACAACTCATTTTTTTAAGTTTGGGGAACTGAGACAGAGGGAGGTGATGTGATATGCCAAAGGTTACCTAGCTATCAAACCAAGGAACTGAGACACATATACCCAGGTTTTCTGCCACCAAATCCAAAATTCTTTCAATAGGTAAGAGGTATTTCATGTGTGTTTGTTGAATTAAATTGAATTTCCCCATCCTCTTACTGTCCAGCTGGGACTCTGATCACATGGTCGTGCCCTCCTCTGATCACATAGTCCTGCCCACCTGCCCACACATGCAACAGTGTAGCAGAAACCTTTCATGTAGAGGGGTAAGCACAAAGTGAATGCTTCTGCTTTTTTGCCCGAGTTGTCATGAGCCCGGCTAATCTTGTGATTGAGATATTTGTCATTAATATGATTCAAAATCAAATCCAATTTCAGTCAGTCCTTTCAGGATAAATACATTTGTTGAAAATATTAAACTGAAAATTTTCCCTTACAGTTGATATATCTGTGGCTCTCATAGAAAGTGCCATTTATCCTGCGACAAATGGGTGTAGGGAATGCATGGTGTGGGATCTCTCTTTGCCAATGCAGGTTGGTACCTTCTTTGCAGCTTAGTCTTAAAGAGTTGCCTGCAATGCTGAAAAATCATAAGACTTGCCTAGGGTCATACAGTTATTGAGTCAAAGGCAAGGATTGAACTGCCTGATCTTCCCAATCTTCCTAACGTCCAGGTTAGCTTTCTATCCACTACCCCAGCCTGCTTCTCCATACACATATATAAAAAAACAAACCAATTCAACTGTGTTTGCTGGTTACGTGGACAAATATGATACTTGTCTCCTGCTTCCACCCAACAAACAGCTATGGAAGAAACAAACAAATATCTTTTTTGCTTTGGGCAAGGGGGGCAATTTTAAATGGTGGAAAACAAATGTTCATAAGAAGAGGTTCATGGAACATCACCTGTCCCAGCCATTGCCTACTGAAAACTGGCCATGGAGCCAATTTTATTGGCAAAGTTGGCTCCTCTAGAAAGAAAGAATTGGAAATTGCAAACCTAAATAGCTGTTTCATGCCAATTAAGTAGCTGCTTAGACACATCTTTAATTCTTGCACCGAATGGAATGGATGGTGAATGAAGACGTCAAAGTTACTTAATGAGCAACACACATAAGGTTGGATAAATCTGGTGCATTCTGGATTTTGTAAAGATTACAGCTATTTATTGAATGTTTGGTGTGCGAAATTGGAACACATTTTGCCAACCATGCCCCCCCCACGCCAAACTCTTAATTTTTAAACTCATATGAATTTTAAGGGAAATTTAGTCCATATGTTTCTAACTTGTTTACACTTAACTCATCATAACATTGGTTTTGAAAGAGGTATGCGCAGTTTAAGCAGCCTTCTGGGGCTTATTAATGCTCCGTCTTCCCCTGCCCCTACAAACAGGAAATCATATTTACCAAAGATGCATAAACTCCATCTTGAAAAGCACTTGTCTGGTCAGCAGATTACAAAGAGAGGTTCAGTTGAGTTTCCAAACTTGGCAAGACAGATCCCCTGAACCCCTGAGGGGAGGGTGGGAGTGGATGAAATGTTTTAATAGAAAATTCCAAGTATATTGTGAGAGATTTTTCTCTTTCATTACAAACTTAGAACAGATGTTTCAGTAAGCCACTGTTGACAACCAAATGGTAGATGAATTGCCGTGACAGAAGCCCCCTTCTTCTTCATGCAGCCTACTATCATTACCAGCTTTTATCTTTTCCCTCTCCTCTTTCACTAGCCAAGAGAAAATCCTCCCTCTTGACTAGCTGTCCAGGTCAAGTGACATCACTACTCTCTCTATGCAGACTCCCCCTCAAGCTAACCTACTACAGACTGTTTTTCTAAACTTGCAAAATAATTACAAGTGATAATAGGTTTTTCAGGGGCAACAGGGAGGAGTGAAAGGGATGGGCTAAGACAGTTGCTAATTACTTAAGGGTAAAGAGACTGACTCCCCTGATATTTCTCTTCTTCACTTACACTTTCTCAGAGACCTGTGGGAAGTAACTCATAAAAGTCTGAGAAGGGATGATTCATAGGGAGCAACGTCGGACACAGAGATAGCTGAGAAGGGAGGAAGGACAGGATCTTCATACCTGGCACACCATGGTAGATGGGAGAAATAGGGAAAGAAAGCAGCATATATTTTGATAAAGAGAGATTCAGAAACTAAATTTGTAATAGGTAGCACCAAAAACCAGGTTTAAAAGTTTGAAAAAAAGTAAATGCCACTGTAACATTAGAAAATCAACTTTAACCAACCAGAACCATTAGTTTACATCAATTTTTCTATGTTCTATAATAAAACAACATGATTTTAGACTTTTCTCTGAAGAAGAAACTGTCACTTCTTGGCACAGTCAATAAAGGCGTTTTTGACTAAAGTAATAAACCTTGTTGGTTGCTTTCAAGGGAGGTGACATGGTTTCTATTCAGTCAATACAATCCACCAGACATTTACTCAGTCCCTATCACATGCTGGGGGTGGGGAGCCAAGAGGCTTCAAGAAGGAGAGAACCATGACAACTGGAGGTATCAAGAAACACCTTGAACAGGAGGCGGCACCTGTGCTGTGTCTGTTATTGTGCAATAGGGAGGCATTGGGACTGTTGGGATAAAATGGTCCCACATTTTGAGGAGTTTACAGAATGGTAGGAGTGATGAGAAATGTGTATGAATAGCAGAACACAAGGAACAATTTGATAAGGATAAAATAATATAAAGTAATGAGGCAGGGAGTTCACTCTCCCTCAGGGGACTAGAGAAGGTTTTAATAAGGAAGTAGAAGGATATTAACAGGAAGACATGGAGAGAATGGATTCCAAATCTGAATAAATGCGTGGACACTGGAGAAAACAAAGCAAGATTAGAGGACAGTTAGTGGCTCTGTTCAGCAGAAACCCATGACTGCTTGAAGAAGGGTAATTTATATAGATCAGTTCTGGAAAGGTAGATTGGGAATGGATTGGGAAGACTTTTCCTTTGAGGATAAGGAGATTCGATTTTATCATATGGGCAATAGGGAGTCACTGAAAATTCCTCAGCAGGTGGAAGAATTCACAGATATATGCATTAGGAAGATTTTAATTTGGAAGCTATGTGAAGGATGGGTTATAGAGATGAGAGCCTTGGCAGGGACACCAGTAAGGATGAAGACAGGGATGATATCCTGAGATAGAAGAGCAGTGATGTGAGTGAAGATGGAGGAAGCAGCTGCATGTAGAATCCAGCAATCGTTATATATTTTTGCAGATTTGCATTGATTTTGTATTTATTTGAGGTCTAAAAGCACAAAGGGTAGTGGAAAGGAGCTAATTCAAGGTCAAGTAACCTGGAAGGCAACCTAGTGAATTTTATAACTCACTAATTTAGACAGATCATCTCTATAGATGCTCAGTAAGGAAATAAGGCAGCTATGCAAAAACAGAATTTTAGAACTGAAAGGAACCATTGAGAGCATGCCCTTTGTTTTACCAGTGACAAAACTGAGACTCAAAGTTTAAATACATTTCCCAAGGTCATACACTCTAGCTGGTGGCAGGTTTTGGACTTGAACATAGTCATGACTCCCAGCCCACAGTTCTTGTCACTACTTTCTGCTTCTCAATTTCAATTTGGATCATTTCCCCTCAATTTGGTCAGGTTAAAGGCACAACATAACTATATGATTACCCTAAAGCAGGCTTCTTGGTGAGCCTGGCTCTGACTTGGATACAGTGGTGGTAGTTCCTTGATTCCATTGATATGGACACAACTGCCACTGAGGTAGGTACATTCATGAGATCAAGGTTATTCAATATCAGCATGTGTGAGAGTCTTCTATTAAAGTCTCAGCTTTAGTGCCTCTTGCTTTATTAAGTCTTTCTTGGTTCCCCCAGACTGGAAGGATTCTTTGCTTCCTTACATTTCCCTATAAAACCTTGGTTATTTCCTATGCCCCAATAACTGCCTAGCCCTTGCATTATACCAATCTGGTATTTGTCGTATCCCACTACTGCCTAAGTAGAATGTGAATTTCCAGAGGGCAGAGACAGTTTTGGTCAGTGCCTAGCTTACAGTAATTGTAGTAATAATGAAAATAATAATAACTTCCTTATTTATATGCAATTTTCAGGTTTGCAAAACACATTTCATGCTATTTTGTAAATGCTTTTGAAAGAATGAATGAGTCTCCTATAATCATTTAATCAGTCATGATATCTGATGATGACTGATTATCTGAATGGTGGCCCCGAGGCAGAAGGAGATCCTTGAACACTAAGCAAAGTTATATTCCATTTCTTAAATTAGGAAAATAGACTAATGATTTAGCAAGATTATTCAACAAGGTTTGAAATGAAAAGTTATTCTGGTTAATAACGAGTTTAGGCAGAAAACTCAGCTCAGTGGAGCATCCCATTCCTTCAGTATTCTAGGTAACTGAATTTTTTCCTGCCAAGCTCATGGACCCATTTTTCTCATTTACCATAGATTGAGAGTTGAAAAGGTTCTTACAGGTAACCATGACCAACTACTCAGTATAGTTATTATACAATAATATAATATAATTATAATTACTCTGAACTTAGCCCACTATCAATATTATTGGGGAACTTTCCTTTCTTTTCTCCTCCACCCTTGTTTCTTGTTATTCAAATCAAGGAGTCATAGCTGCATGCATTACCTGGCTGACTTTCTGAGAAATAATTGACATGTGTAGGTCATTCTAACATTGGAGAAGGACTGTTTCTCTGGAGCTATTCAACAGTTTTATGAAACAAGTGCTTCTGATAGTATTATTCTATTTTATAGATAAGGAAAGTGAGGCTTAGTGGGGTCAAGGAACTTATGCATGTCCATATGGCAAGTGTCAGAGGAAAGGTTTGAACCCATGTCTCCCTGAGCCAGAGTCTAACACTGTGCCTGTTACTCTGTGCTGACTTGTGCATCCTTCAGACTGAGCTGACTTCATTGAAATCACTCAAATATCTTCTTGGAATTCATAGTCTAGTCCAGAGGCTGAAATTTCATGGACTAAGGAGCTTAATTAGGTTATTTATAAGGTTATAACCTTAATAGGTTATATGAGGTTTCTAAAAAGAATACGAAGAGGTAGAAGAGGTAAAAGAAAAGGCACAAGGCTTGAATTTTGACACTTCTATGCAGTCAAGGCTTTCAGTTAACCAGGATTCTCCTTCTTCCCTCCTCTTACTGACCTGGCTTTGTAATTGTTTGAGTCCAAAGAAGGTGCTACTACTCCAAAGTGATTCTATCTAGCTCTTCCTAAGTAGTAGCAAACACACATAGCTTAGTTGGAATTTAAACAAAACAAAAATAATAAATAAAAAGAGCTGGGATTCTCATCCTAACTTTTTACTTAACCACACTGTAGTGACTAATTTGTGTGGATTCAAATAACTGTGTGACCTTGGGCAAGTCACTTAAACTCTTTAAGGTTCTCTTTCTTCACCTGCACAAATGACATGATTAGACTTTCTAATCTCTATGGTCTGTTAAGCTCTAAATCTTTGATCTTTCAAACTTCAGTCACTTGCAGCCAGGTGGCATATTAGGAGTGGCAATTCTCAATCCTTTTCACAAGATTCCAGGCCAGGATGGCCATAATAATGATGTTAACAATAACAGCTGATATTCATGTAGCACTTTGATGTGTACATTGTACAGAGAAGTAGCTAGGCTTGGTGGATGCCCTCGAGCTGGCCTGGGAGTCAGGAAGACCTGAGCTCACCCTTGCTCCATCATCCTGAATCATCAAACAGCTGTGTGGTCCAGACAATGTTCTAGGGTTTTAAGATAAAGAGAAGATGCTAACTTGCAATCATGGGATAGATTTCCTCACTGGGAATTGCCTCTTCATCTGAAATCACAGATAGGAACCCAAAGCAAATGCAAAGGTGAAATCTCCTTGCAGCTTCGCAGCAGCAGAAAGTGAATCATTATTTCCAATTGTAGATGGGGAAACTGAGGTTCAGAGAGTGAGGTCATTGACTCATAGTCATCCAACCAGGGTCAGAAGCAGGATTATTTTGCAAGATCCTGGAGCACACAGCCAAGGACTGAAATTCCTTTAAAATGTTTAAATTTTCAAATTGCATGCGAGTTAATTTGCTTTTGAGACTGGAAGAATAATTTGGGACAAAAATCCTTTGAAAATTAAGGCTCGTTAGCCAATGTTGGTCACGAGGTGTGCTGGGAAGCTCCTTGAGGGCAGAGTCTGCTTTGTTTCCCTGGAGCCTGGCCCAGTGGCAGCCTCACCCAGACTCAGCACAAAGAAAGAAAGATAGAACTTGAGAGTTTCTGCCTCCAAGCTACTTGGATCTGGGGAGATTGTGTCAAGCATGACCTTGAAATGGACTGGGTCCCACTGTACCAGCCCAAATGACTCCTTCCTGGAAATCGGGTGTGCCATACCTCGAACAGAAATTAGGTGAAGATGGCAGAGATGGGTACCTGTGTAGTCACCAGGGCTTGTAATACAGACTAAAAGAGAAACCTGCTTAAGGATTTTGTAAAGCCCAGGTTACTTTTATTTCAGATTAGCAAATGGGCTCACCAGACTGCTAATTCATCTTGGGGAGTCAGTCAATAAACGTGCATTTATTAAGTACCTACTATGTGTCAGGCTCTATGTAAAGTGCTGAGAACACAAAGAAGGCAAAAACATGGTCCTTGCCCCGTGGAACTCAGGTGCTAATTGAGGAGACAACTTCCAGCAAGACAGCTTCTGCACAGAGACAGACATAGTGTGTCTGGACACCCTGGCCATCTCCTAGGCTTTCTTCCAAGGCTGTCTTGGCCTCCTCTTCTTTCTCGCAGCCCAGGGCAGAATCTGCTCCTCTTACTGGTCATAGTTTTAGGGCTGCAAAAGCCCTTAGAGGCCATTGAGGACAATGACATATAAGGAAACTGAGGCTGAGATTGGTGATGAGACTTATCCAGAATCACCTGGGTGACATTCCAAGCCAAATTTGAATGTAAATCCAGGGTTCTCGTCTCTCTCTGTACCGAGCTTTGTGTCTCCTTTCAAGGGTCCATTTAGACAGATATCTGCCTTAGATTCCAAAACACCTTTTTTTTTTGGTTACCACTTTGAATTCAATGACACTGAGTTTGAAATGTTTCCTGTGGTGCCTTGCTGTAATTATGAGTCAGTTATCACATCTTGGAAATATATCTGTTTCTGTTGGGAAATGGGTGTGGGCAAGGAGAGATTCATTAGACTACTCCGGTAATGTCATTGATTGTGTCTGACGGTGGAGGGTGGGGGTGGGGAGAGTTCCTCTGGTTGGTGCTGTTTTTTTCTTTTTTGGCTTTTTGGAGGGGGGAGGGTAGGAAATTGGGGTTAAGTGACTTGCCCAAGGTCATATGGCTAGTTTTTTGTGTTAAGTGTCTTGAGGTCACATTTGAACTCAGGTCCTCCTGACTCCAGGGCCAGTGCTCTATTCACTGAGCCACCTAGCCACCCCTTCTTTCTTTCTTAATATTAATTTGCAGTTAATTTTACTTCCCAGAAAAGGAAAGAGATTCTTTGAAGTTCTAGAATGATGGCTGACTTCAGAGTGGATTCGCTTTAAGTGGAGTTATGGTATTTTCTCTATCTCTGTTGATATGTGTTCATGGGGCTTCCCCCAATAGAATATACATTCTTTCTAAGGGTAGTAACCCTTATCACAGAGCCTGCTTTATAGTCAGTGCTTGATAAATCCTTCTTTTCTTCTTTCTTTCCTCCTTCTTCTTTGTTTTTGTATCTCTAGTCCCCAGTACATATAACACACTCAATAAACACTTAGGAATAAATGGCTCTATTTAGTTCTACCCTTCCTTGTGCCATTAAGCTCAGTCACTCCTATTGCTGTCATTGGCTCCTGCAGCCTTCCTGCCTGTATTAACAATGTGATCAATAGCAGAGGTGTTTCTACAAAGCAGGGTGAAGAGTGAGGGGTGAGATGGGGTGGGAGGACAGGCTTGGGTCTGGAGGCAAAGGTTCCAACGTGAGTGAAGGAGGGATGTTGGGGCTGGATCAGGGGAAGCCGAGTTCCAAGCCCTGAAATTCCATTGCCTTCACCAAAGGTGAGGTTAGTTTGTTAGGATGGGAAGAAACTTGGATTTGGGGTCAGGAGACTTGGGTTCAAATCCCAGCTCTGTTATTATGGCCTGCTAGCCAGATGCAAACACCTCAGATCAGGCTTCTTTAAGGAAGCTGGCAAGTGAGTAGTGGAAAACAATACGAAGAGCCAAAAAAAGAAAATACAAGAGCTCTAAAAAGCAGCTCAAAAAGTGGTCATCCTCAGGGTTAGCAGAAGGGAGAACAAATTCAGGTTTCTCGATAATGGAAGATTTTATTTGTGTTCTTACCAAACGTATATATACACATATAAATAGTGGTTTCTTATTTGTAAACTGTGCTGCATGGAGTAATCAGCTTTGGCTTTTCAATTTGTGTAAACCAGCTCCTCTGGCTTATTTCTTCCTCCAATAGGAATGCAAACATCCAGAGAGATCAGTCTGAAATTGTCCT
Source organism: Petaurus breviceps papuanus (assembly GCF_028583685.1). Taxonomy (NCBI): domain Eukaryota; kingdom Metazoa; phylum Chordata; class Mammalia; order Diprotodontia; family Petauridae; genus Petaurus; species Petaurus breviceps. Next base: position 33,806,796 of record NW_027185797.1, read on the forward strand.
TAAGAAGAAAAACACAGCATTCTTCTTTTGTTGAAGGCTGCCTATGGAAGCCGAGAGTCTATCAATTTGGAAGGAATGGCTGTGTGCGTGTGTTTACACACGTGCAAGCATATGCATGGATGTGTATGTGGCAGAAATCAGTCTCTACTATTTACATGGATGAAAGTCTTACCCTCAAAAATAATGAAACTTCAATTAAGGAAGACTGAGGTTACCCATTCAGATGCCATCCAATTCTAAGGAATTTGGATATTTAGACTTAGGGCCATCCTGCTCAATGGCTTGAGAATAGAATAGAAAATCCTCAGCCTGGCGTTGAAGGCCATTCACAGTCTGACTGACCTTCATGGCTGGCCTGACTTCACATCACCATCTTCATTCCAATCTAACTAAACCACCAGTTATTCCCCACATAAGAATCTTATCTCCAGCTCCCAGGCCCTTCCTGAGCAGTCGCCCATGTCTGCAATGCACTCCATCCTCACTTCTGCCCTTGTAGAATCTCTAGCCTCCTTCTAAGCAAAGTTCAGATGCCCCCTCCCACAGAAGACCTTTCCTCCCCACCCCACCCCCAGTGTCCTCTCCTTTTGTCCCCTTTCTCTCAAAATCCAGCCAAACAAATCTGTATATACTTGGCATTTGATTCTCTGGGGGCTCCTGGAATTTCTACCAAAAGATGCAAGTTCTTGGACAATGGCCGCCATTCCCCATTTTTGTTTTTGTGCCCCCAGTGCCCAGGCCGGTGCCTTGTCCATGGTAAATGTGTCATATGTGATTGTTCAAGTGAACAGAAATAAAAATATATGATTCTTCTTCTTACCTTTTTATTCATCTTAAAATTAATGTGTTGCTGAAGAGCAAGGGATGCTGCCTAGCTTAGCATCCTATGCATAAGCCTTAAAGAAATGTCTTTTTAATTGAAATGGACTGGATGGAGCTCATCTTAAATTGAGGCTATCAAGGATCTCCAAGAAAATCCTGAGTTAAGCTTTTCTCAAGGTAAACATGTGTCTGGCTTCCTTCACATCTCCCCCATCATCCCACATTCTGCAGTCCCCTTCAAGGCCGGTGCCTTCCCTCTGGTCAGGAACTCCAATCGATTTTGCCTGATAGCTTGTTCCAAAATGATTAGTTGCAGATTGTCTCCCTGCCCCCATCAGACTGTGAGCTTCTGGAGGACAGGGACCATCTTTTTTACCTTTCTCTATATCCTAGGACTCACAGCACAGTCCCTGGCACATGGGAGGGACTTAATGCTAGTTGGCATTAATTTATTCACTGTGGGGTGCTGGACCATGGAAAAACATATCTTAAGTAGGAAAAAGGGTTCACCTGCTAAGGATTCAGAACATTTTTGGAGGTGCTTGAGCTGCCTAGTCAAGGGAGTCCTTTAAAAACAGATTAGGAATAATGGATTTTTAAAGCAGGTGCCAGAGCTCCTTCACTCCAAACAATTCACTTCTTTGTGAGTGGGGCCTCTCTTTTGCCTTTTTCTCTCTTTGAAGTTTTGAATAATGCCTTGCATATTGCTTAATAAATCCTTGTTGAGGCTGACAGAATTAAGGTTACTAAATATTGCAGTTTACTTCTCACATCAATAGCATCTGAAAGACGAGTCTCTTAAGGAGCTGGAGACGCTATCAGAATATACAAGACGTTCCGTGTCATAGTAAGGATCGTGACTGTGGTGAAAAGCTGAGGAACCTGAAATCTTCCCAGATGCCCTTAGACGGCAGATTTCAAATGTAGGTGGAGACCCCCTCCCCCAGCCCTTCTGAGGGTTCCCTTTTGCTCTCTCTGGCCACTGAGATAAATGCCTTCACACCACCCTTGCAAAAGGCCAGAGGTTTTATTGTATTCTTAGGTGAGTCCCCAACACACAAATAGGTGCCTAATAATTATCTGTTGAATGAATGAACTCTTAAGGTGTTGAACATTTCTACTTTACCTAGGGAAACTGCAGTCAGAAGAGTAATGATTTGGGAATTAGAGGACTTGGGTTGGATGGCATTTCTGACAGTAGACAAGCCACTGATTTTCCTGGGTCTCAGTTTCCTCATCTGTAAAATGAGGGCATTCACCTAGAGCATAGAGCTAGAGTGGGAAGGGACTTTTGAGGTTATCTAGCCCAATTGCCCCATTTTACAGATGAAGAAACTGAGGCCCAGAGTTGTCCAGAGACACACAGTCAGTTTCTAAGACAAGGTTTAAACCCAATTCTTCAATTCAGATTCAAGGACCAGTGCTGTACTGCTACTCGACAATGCATTTTAGCTTTAAAACTATGATAATATAACATTAACCTGACATAAATATAGGTCAGATAAAGGGATGAGTTCAGTGACATCATCAAAGCCTCCACAGAGGAATGGAACATTTGCTTTGGATTAAATACAACAAAGGTCAGAGTTAAATTGTCTGGGGCAAGAAAAGCCTTCATCAAGAAATGACATCCAGTGTGTCCCCCCAGATGGAACACAAGCTCATTGAGGGCAGGGAGCGTCTCTGTTTGTCTTTGTATCTCTAACACTTGGAATAAAAATGCCTGGACATAGCAGGTGTCTAATAAATCTTTGATTGGCTGAAGGGCTGGCTTATAATAAAGAAAATAGAGAAAAGATACTGGTAGATAAGAAAGTGACACTATTTGAAGTGGGTGGGTTGGTCTAAGACATGTGCACCCTGTGGAAAAATCAAGGGGAAGATACCCTCAGATGTCTCCTAAAGGCTGATCTTACTCTGAAACTCCAAGTGTGATTTTTATTCTGCAAATGTTCAAATAAAATTTGCAAATAAACAACGAATTAATTTCAGAAAGAATGTATGTGAAAATTAATTTTTTTCTTCCCGTCAAAATCATCCAAACTTACTGGTCAGGTCAGTTGACTGAATAGGGAATAAACCAGAAGACAGGAAAATTCGGGGGGGGGGCAATGATCAGAATCAAAGGCATTCCTGCATAACACTAATTCTGGTGTCAGCACTAAGATTCTAACACATTCTTGTGAAACACTCATTACAAAGATGTCAAAGCTATGAACTTTGCACATTTTCTATACCTAGAATTAGTCTGTGCTAGAAATGACTGATACTCCGTAGTTTGTACCCAGAGATATGATTCACAGGAGTCTCTGTGATTCATACCTTGCTCTGAACTCAAGAGCTAATTCAAATACGTAACACCTCTTAATTTCAAAGTATCTCCCATAGGGGCAGGGAGGTAAGGGTACAGAGTGTTCAGATAATAAGTCTCCCCACTAAAACCCTTCCTATTCTACTGGACATGGGAATGCATTGGCCTCAGTGTTGACTTTCCAATGCTTGGCCAAGCAGCAGATGTCACTGGAGAAGAAGAGACCTTCCCAAACAGCCCTGATTTATTTACATAAAGGCTGATTCCTTTCTCTTTTAACAAATGCGAGAGATCCATCATATAAATTATACCCCGCTTATCATTACATGCATGAGTCAGCTACTAATGATTCCTTAAGATACTTGACTCTATATTTTACAAATCACCATTAAGAGAAGTCATTACTCCTCAGGTCCTATCTCATTACGTTTCCTGGCTCTATCCTCTGTTTGGGTCACTTCCATGTAGAAGAACAGCTGAACTACCCACGCTTGAAATTTCAGCCAAAGAGCAGAGATGAATCATGGAAGAATGGGCCCTTACCATGCTTGTGGACTTAATGTAGACGTTGTTTTTTAGGTGACATTTTCCATCATTTGGCACCACGATCCCTGCAAGTTTGCTATCAAGGGCAAGGTGAGAAGTCTGATCTGTCATCACAAGAAGTAACCTTTTAGCTTCCTTGCGCCAACCAATATGACTCTAAAGTAAAAACAAACATGCAGTCAGAGCTGAGGAAATCACTTAGGATCTACACCATGGGACTTAGCTTTGCATTTACCTAATTAATGATGCTGGGTCATAAGAACTACTGAGGGGGTGATGGGATCAAAAGCCATCAGTGCTTTATCCTAACATTTATATTTTATTTTATATTTCCTTTTCAAATCTCTTTTATTTTATAATGAATTCAATAGTTGGGTTTCATGGTGAAAAATGGCCGGCTTCTCTTTAATAATGTAAATTTCCTTTAAAAAAGGTATGCATACTTGAGACTGTATTTTGAGTAATACTTCAGAAGATGAAAACAAAATACACATCCATTGGGACTGAGGTCCTAATCCTCTCCCCACATACAACCCCATATGTCCATCAGGGCTGAGGTTCTAATATCATATGGGCTCTGGAGACCAGTAGAGCAGAAACACCTTGAAAGCAGGAAGTCATATTCGTTTTTGTCTTTGTATCCCCAATACCAAACATAAAACCTAATGCAGAGCAGGCAATTAACAAATACTTATTGATAATTGATTGTTACTAGTGCAGAGTTGCAAACCCTATTCTTGAGTTCTGGCTCTAATATTTCAACTGTATAGCCATGAATGACTAGCTCATTTGATTTCTTGAATCTCATTATACTCATCTGTAAAATGGGGACAATAACATTTATAAAACCAATAGCACAGTGTTGCTGTGAGGAGAGTGGTTTAAATAGTGTAAGGCACTATGTAAAGGTGAGTCACTTTCAATGACGCTTAAAAAGTCACACTTGGTAACCTATGGCAACCATCTTGGAAAGATGTTAGAAAATACCTGGATGAGTTAGGACCCCCAAGTTCTTGAAACCTGGGTGAAACCCAATAAGCAAAAGCGAAGGCACTATTTGTTGGTAATGTTAGAGAAAGATTTTTCTTCAGTTATGAAGTAGATTAAATGATTTTTAGGGTCCCTCATAACTGAATTTCCATGATTCTCCTCTCTTTAGACCAAACTATATTTCTTAAATCCTTGTAATAAAGAACTTCTGAGGAGTCCAGAAGTCCCACCTCTGCCAAAGCCCTTAGGAGACCATGTAGGAGTTAAGTACCCCAGAGAGAAAGTCAGTCCATTCTGTCTTACTTCTTCCAACACCTTTCTTCCCTCTTCCCTAAACAACTTAACCTTTATCCCAAATAGAAAGTACCAAGTTACTCAGGAGAGACAGGGTAAGGGAGCCCATGGGATTAGGATTCAGAAGAGCAGGATTTTGTCCCTACTGCCATAATTTATTGCCTGTGTGATGTGTGGCCTGAACTCCCTCATTGATCTCTATGAGGAGGGTTAGTCAATGCGACCAGTCCTCAGAGCATGAACGATATTCCCCACTGATTTCTAACCACAAGTGAACTTGGGAAAGCCAGTTGCTGGCCATGAGTGACCAAGGGGCTGGTGCTGTGTAGTGAGGAGTTCTCTAATTGGTTTCAAAAGGGTAAATGAGAGACTCAGAACTGAGTTATATTACAAAAGGAGCTCTACATCCCTCCCTAGCATCTTTCTGTTCTTAACTCCCCCTGACATCTTTCAAGTGAAGACTAGCTGGGTCTGCCAGGTGGGCAGGGCAACTTCGGCTGTGCCTTTACTTCTCATCTGGCAGCCATGCGTCCATGAGTGCATGGTACCTATTTCTGCTGTCTTTAGTCTTTCCCCATCTTAGATTACTGGACATCCAGAGACAAGTGTATGACTTTGTAAGCTTCAAAAGTTCAGAAGGAGCATCAGAGGTCTAGGAACTGGGGTCAGAAGCAGAGCCTGCCAAAGCTGCAATGCTCAAGTCCTGTGGGGAGTCCCGAAGAGGCATCTGACACCCAGCAAGTGAATCGACCTGACAGCTGAAAGAGGGTCCTGCAAATAGGGCAGCTACTTACTGGTCCATTGGCTAAGATACACCTAGAAGTAAATTTGGCGGGGATTCCACCAGGAGCTAAAAGGAGTCTCAAGGCTAAGAGGTAACCCTGGGCTACGGGCTCTCAACAGGTGTCTTCCAAAATGTCTGTCACAGGTTTGAGTCAACTCCTCCCAGGGAATTTTTGTATGTGTAGGAAGGAGAAGGTGCCTCCCATGGGGGCAAACTTAGGAGTTTAAATCCAGTCTTTACAGGGACTTTTTGTGTGCAGGTGGTGACAATGTGCCCTGCTCTGGCTTGGTGACGGATATTTTTGGGGTTGTGCTCTCAGAATGGTGAAGAACAAAGGGCCCAGATTAGGAGACAGAGAATCTGGGCTTGAATCCCAGCCCTATTACTTACTGCCTATGTGACCTTGGATAACCACCCAAAGCCTTGGTTTGTTTATCCGTAAAGGGAAGGGGTTGGATTTAATGACTTCTTATGTCACTTTCAGCAAGAAATCCAAGAACCTATCGGTTGTTATTATTGTTGTTGGTCAGTCATTTCTGTTGGGGGCTTCCTGACTTAAGACCTGGCTCTCTACCCACTGCAGACCAGTAAATAGGCTTGTATTGAATCATTATTTAGGGGAATATATAAACTGGTAATTGATAGCAAAAGTCTCTTTCAGTGTATTGAGTGTAATTTTTGGATCTCAAATGAATTCTAATTAATTTTCATTTGATTATAGTTGACCCAGTCTTTGAGTCTATCAAGACCTTATTAACTATAAACTCATACTTTCTCCTTTTGGCTGAATGAGAAAAGAATCCTAAAATCAACTTGATCTTTGAGAATTCTGCCATCACTGATTATTCAAACATCCCTTTACCTGGCAAACAGCTGCCTGGAGCATGGCATCAAAACCTCCTTCAGGCGTATCGATATTCCCTGAGATTTTCTGTCTGTCCACTGCTCGTTCAAATGCTGTGATATTTTCTGTCAGAGACAGCACGTGGATGTAACCATGGGGCGGCATGCAGTCTAAATTGTAATCGCTGCACGAGGAGACAAAGCACGGGGTCAGTTTCTTCTCTGCAGGGACTCAGTGGGAGATAGCCCCAATATTCCATCGACTACATTGCGAAAAAAAAGAAAACCTACCTTGGAAAAACGAGAAAGAGAATGGAAAACAATATGGTTGAATCTTGCAGTTCAGAAATAAATATCCAATGGGGGAAACAGAAAGAGATTGAAACTCTGCACGTCATAAGAGCAGTGACAATTTCTCAGGGCCAAATGCTAATCATTCAATTAAAACCACTTCATCTAGCCTGGAAAAGGTTTCTTTGCCAATGCGTGTAGGATTTCCTTGGTATGGCTACTTCCCCCATTGAGGAGGGTCCCAGGCCCTGCTTGTCCTAGGACAGGGTTTTCATGAGTTAGGATATCTATGCTTGAAAGTCAGGATTGGCGTGTGTGTGTGTGTGTGTGTGTGTGTGTGTGTGTGTGTGTGTGTGTGTGTGTGTGTAATATTTATAACAGGCATTCTTAACTTGGGGACTGTAAATTTTTTAAAAAATATATTTTGGTAATGATATTTTATGTAATTTTATCCTTTACAAACCTACATTAAAAGTGATTCATTTAAAAAACATTATTCGAAGAAGGAGTCCATAGGCATCACTAGACTGCCAAAACCAGTGGGCCATGATGTATCCATCATGACAGGCCTGGAGTCAGGAAGACTTATCTTCCTGAGTTCAAATTTGGCTTCAGACACTTACTAGCTGTGTGGCCCTGGGCAAATCGCTTAACCCTGTCTGTCTCAGTCTCCTCATCTGTAAAATGAGCTGGAGGAAGAAATGGCAAACCACTCCAATATTTTTGCCAAGAAAATCCCAAATGGGGTCATGAAGAGTCGGACATGATTGAAATAAGAAGAACATATCTATGATTATATATGTATATACCATCATATTTCTGTTTATGTGCACAACTCATGTAGTAATACACGTACATATGTATGTATATGTACACATGCATGGATATGTGTGCATACACATACCCAGTATATTTAGGCATGTGTTCATATATACACATGGACCATTATGCACATGGCTTGCAAACACCGGCACACATGCTATATATCCATACATGCACATAGAAACTTTTAGAGACACATGTATGCATATACACATGTTTCTACACATGGGGATGGATATGATCATAATGCACCTATATGAACATATATGTATAAGTATATAGACATATACACACATAAATCTATGCAACAATATACATACATGTATATGTATGTGCATTGAACGTTTATCTATGCCATTATATATAGCCATAATCATATATCAGGGGTTCTTAACCGTCTTTGGATATCACAACCCCCTCACTTCATTAGTTTGTTGAAGCCTAAGGCTGCCTTCTTGGAACAGTGTTTTTAAATGCATAAAATTTTAAGAATAGATTCACAAAGGAAACAAATTATATTGAAATATTGTCTATCCATATACCTATCTATCTACATATGTATCTATCCATCTATTGTTTACAGATAGGTTAAGAACTCTTGTTGTAGAAGGATTATATGTGCTTGAGACAAATCAAGCTTAAGTGCCTTGCTCAGGGTCACAACACTAATAAGAGAAGCGGGGTTTGAGCCCAGGTTTTCCTGCTTTCAATGCCAGTCTTCCACCCCCTTTATCTGTTTCTCTGTCTCCCTTCCCCTCCCTTCTCCCTCCTCCCTCCCATCTCCATCTGTCTGCCTGTCTTTCCCCCTCCTCTTCTGCCCTCCCCCTCTCTCTCCCCTTCCTCTGCCTCTCTCCTTAACCATGGTGCTATTGGCCCTGAAAGTTAGTACACAACAGAAGCCTTCTGCACCAAACATTCTAAATCTTTCATTCATAAATATTTTTGAAAAGCAAACCACCACCATCATAAGAACCCTGAGGAGCACCTGAACTGTCCCCGCATGCCCTGTCTCGGCCACGTCCCCAGCACCACGTGGCTCGGCCAGGCCCCTGGTACCTGCACTGGTTGTGGATTCTGCCAGGATGGATGCTAATATAGGGTGACACGGTTTTGTCAACGTAGGATCCAAATCCAAGTCGAAAGTCATGGGAAAAAGATGCCATTTTCTGGGATAAGTCATTTCCAACCGAATTTAGTTTTTCAATATTGTTGTGCATGGAGGCTGAGACATCCACAAGATAATACAGATCCACAGGGTATTTCTGTAAAGGGCGGACTTTCAGCATAAAGCCAGCTTCAGCTCCTAATTGAAGGGAAAATATACATATGTTTGTTTAATCTTTTTTTCAACATCTGATGACTTTTGGGGGGAGATTGTCAGGCAGAGAGCATCAACTCTTAAACTGAAGTATCTCTTAGAATTTCATAAGTTTGCTTATTCAAAAAATAAATAATGAGGACATTTAAAGAAGTTGGTGAAAATGTCTTTAATGTATTTGCCCAACTCCCCAGTCTGCAAATTGAATTCTCCTCAATCACCTGTGAAAAGTATTGAATGTGACCTGCCATTGGCTTCCAGGAGATGCTAGTGTGTTAGGCAATGTCCAGGTACAGAGGCAGAGTCAGCTTTCTGTGGAGCAGAAGCATATGGCTGACTTGTGAGGCCATTCCTGGGGTACCAGGAAGGCTTCTCTCCTCAAACACATCTCTGCTGGCCTAGGCTTATGGGAGGATGGAGAATTCTCCCTTTTACATTTCTAAAATGCAAGGTTTTTTTTTTACACAAGTATCCATGTTACTCTTGTCTTCAAAAATCATCAGGGGCTCCCTATTGTGTTAAAGACAAAATAGCTCCTCAGCCTTGCAGTTGAAGCCATTTGCAATCTGGCTCTCTCTACTTTTCCAAGTCTCTGGAATATCACTTCCTTTCATATACTCTCTGTTCAAGCCAAACTGGATCTCAGTTCCTTGATCTCAGCAATCTATCTTCTAGCAAGCATAAAGTTGCAAATTCCACCATTAGAGAGTCTTTGCTTTGGGCTATGTGAAGATACTTTGTCTATTCAAGGAGTATTTATTGATTGCCTAAGAAGAAACAGGTGATATTATGGATGGGGCAGTAGGCCTGGAGTCAGGAAGACTTGAGTTCAAATTCAGTCTCAGACATGTATTTATTAGCTGTGTGACCCTCATCTAGTCACTTAATCCTCTTTGCTTCAATTCCTTATCTATAAATTAAGCTAGATAAGGAAATGACAAACCACCCTAGTATCTTTACCAGGAAAACCCCAAATAAGGTGACGAAGAATTGGACATGATTGAAATAGCTAAACAGCAGCATCTGCCCTATGAATCACCAATGTACCTGGTTATCTGACATCCTTGTCTGTTCATTAAAGGAATACCACAATGACTTCTACAAGGTAATGATTCATTCTTCTAATTATTGTACATGATTGAAAATTGTAACACAATTTCTTTTTAAAAAGTTGCATCATAGAGGGGTAATAGGTGGTGAAGTGAATAGAGTACTCACCCAGGAGTCAGGAGGACCTGAGCTCAGATCCGACCTCAGACACTTGACAAACATGATAGCTGTGTGACCTTGGGCAAGTCACTTAACCCCAATTGCCCCCCCCAAGACCCTCAAAAACAAACAAAAATTTGCATCATACTTTAGTGAAAGGAACCCTGAATTTTGAGCCTAGGGACTTGGATTCAAACCTTAGAACACTAATCTCAATGATAACCCTAACTCTCTGACAGTAACCCTGATTCCACTTGCTACCCATGTGACTTTGGAAAAAAATCCCTTCCACCATCCATGGCTTCCACCACCATGCCTCAGTTTCACTAACTCACAGTCTATTACAGGATTTGAGAGTTTGAAGGGACCATGAAGTCCAGCTCACACCTGGAAAGAAAGCCTGCTGCCACAGCTTTGACAGGTGATTGTCTGACCCCAACCTGAAGAACTCTAATGACAAGACCATCATCTGGAGGCAGCCTGCTCTGTGGTTAGTTTCCTGACAAAAAGCCCGAGATTGGTTACACTTGGGGCTACAAAAACCTGCATTCAAATTTCCCCTCAGACTCTCATTTGCTGTGTGATCCACATAGCAAGTTACATAACCTCTCTGGGCCTCATTTTCCTCAACTATAAAGGGGAAATAATAATAGGACCTGCCTCACAGGGCTGTTGGGAGGATGAACTGGGATAACGTGTAAAATCTCTCTTTCTCTCTCTCTCCTTCCCTCCCTCCCTCCCTCTCTCCCTCCGTCTCTCCGTCTCTCTGTCTCTCTGTCTCTCTGTCTCTCTCTCATTGTTGTTATTCTGACTGTATCCCAAAACTCTTTAGGACTATAAGTTATAGAGAAGGGGTCAGCTTGTATTGCTACAAGGAATTTTTTCACCTGGGAATTCCATATAGCAATGAAAAAGCCAGTCCAATTCCTATTCCTCATTTCTATTCATGGTTCCTAAAACAAAATAAGTGCTTAATAAATGTTTATCAAATGAATGATTGAAAGAAATAATAAAGTTCCAGTAAACTTCTGCTCTGATCTTCCTAACCTTGAAAACTACAAGTTCCATGTGATAGCCAACCAAAGCTGCCCTTTGGGTTCCCCTAGGTTATACATACAACTAACTAGTTGGGGATGTGTAATGTAAAATTCAGATACAGAATACTCACTCCAAAGACATCCCTTTCTTTAGGTAAAACCTTGAGATATCCCAGACCGAATCATCGAATCTCGGAGTTATAGGGATCCCCAAAGTCACCTTCCCCAACCTTGCTAATAGCCAGAATCTCCCCTCCAATGGATCTTACAAGTGGTCCTCCACCTTGGCTCAGAGTCTGAAGCAGAAGGGAGCCCACTGCCCTGTGAGGCAGTTCATTTGGCTCAATTTTTATGAGAGATCCTCTTAAAAGTCATGGCAACTGGTGTAATATTTGATGCACATTTTCCACTGTTGGTAGAGTTCTTCACATAAACAAAAAATAAGTAATTAATTTTAAATTTGAGTATATTTGATCCATAATATTATAAAAACATTCTAGCAGGAATAGATATAAAGTTGGGTGACTGGTATAACTGAAGGGGAAAACCCACTGTCATCAATCCTTTAGCCACTTTCTAATCCATTTCATTCCTTCTTATTTAAAAATACTGTGGTTTGATGGGAAGAAATCATTAGTCTGGAGGCAGAAGACCTAGATCTGAATCCTAGTTCTACTACTTTTGATGTATGTGGTCCTGGGCAAATCATTTAACTTTTTCTCTTAGTTTCCACAATTGTAAAGAAGGGGTGGTAGTGTTAAATTCTATGACTTCTAATCTAGGTTAGTCTAAGATCTAACTCTAACTTTATGATTTTGATGTGTAGATCATCTTCAAAACAACTACCACAATAACAGTATTTGCGACAGAGGCGTGAAAGCATGTCAGAGGGGAGAGCCCATGCAAGTCAGTGTTCTCTAAGGGTAATAGACTAAGAGTTTCAAGAGCCAGTAGGCTTAACCAGATTGCCCAAGGGGACTGTGCTATACAAAAGGTGAAGAATTCCTGATCTAGTTGGGTGTGCTGGTGAGTTCCTGTAATCCTGGCTGCTGGGGAAGTTGAGGCTGGTGTGTTGCTTAAGCTAGGGAGTTCTGAGCTGCAATAGGGACATCAATCAGGTGTCCAGAGCAGATCCAGCATGAATATGGTAAGCCTTGGGGAGTCAAGGTACACCAGGCTGCCTAAAAGAGTGGTGAACCACCCCAGGTTAGAAAGAACAGAGCAAGTGAAAGTATCTGTGCTGATCAGCTGTAATACTGGACCCAAGAGTACGAGCTTTGCTTTCAGTCTGGGTGAGATAAAGACACTCAATCTAAAAAAAATCCAATCTATTTGAACTACAGATGAAGAGACTAAGGACTGGGTGGTTTCATGGGCTTGTCTAAAGTCACACATATAGGGAAGGTGAGAAAAGGGAATGGGAAAAGAAAAGGGGGCCTGGATGGTGAAAGGTCTTAAATACATATCCTAGATCGATCATTTGAAAGAGAAAGGGATATTTAGTCAGGAAAAATGAAGACTTGAAGGAGACATGATAGCTGAAGTGCTGTTGCTGGAAAAGCCTCTCTGGCTTCTGAGGGCAGAACTAGGAGAATGGAAAGAAATGATCAAGATTCAAGTTCAAGTTTCATGTCAAGACAAAAGGACAAGAACCATCATTGAGCTAGAGCAGGGGGCTGGACTGTGCCAATGGAAAGAGTGGGTCCTCTGCTTCTTAGACAAAGCTGGATGTCCATTTGCTGAGTATGGATTGACACATCCAGGATGACACATGGGCAAACCTACTCTAATATTTCTAGGAAGTTAACATGGGCTTCTGCTTCCCATGGGGGGATATCTAGAGAAAATTCAGCCATCATCACCAATCAACTCTTGTTTTTTAATACATAAACACTTGAAAGGGTGTTAGCTTATCAGAATATTTAAGCTGTCAACCAAGAAAGCCCTGAGGGAAAATGACACAGGTTAGAATAGTTTTGATGGATGAGAGGGAAAATTTGGGAGCATACAGGGCTGCAAAATGATCAATACTTCCTAAAATTCATGCAGGGATTTGGCCACATCCCTGTTATTCCCAGTCTGTCTGGGGTCAAAGGAAGCCAAATATAACCCAGTTGTGATGAGTGACGAACAGCTGTTTTGTGTTAACATTGTCTGAGAAGAGACTGGGAACTTCAGAAAAAAGCCTCCCGGAGCAGGTGGGTCCCTGGGTAAGGCTTGATAAGAGACTGAGGTCAGCCTAGTGAAGCTGCCTCCAAGTCAAAGGAGTCTGTGATTATTAGTGAATGGATCTGTGATTTTGTAACTATGGGGGACTTCCTAGAGCGGGAAGTCCCTGTGCCAATGCAGATTGCAGAGCAGGGTGGAACCCACATCTGTGATTTAGTAGACAGATCTTAGAGGGTTGCTTGAGGGACTCTGCATTGTCACATTGCCAGCACATGTCAGAGGAGGGATTGGAACATAGGTCATCCAGAGGTTAAGACCAATAACTTTTCCTCCATCCTATGATTCCTCTGCTTTAGATTAGACAAATGAGAAAAGAGACCCTTGCATGAGCTGGCAGAGATGAGCATAGGGCCTGGTAATAAATGGCCTCTGTAATCTGATTGTCGGCATCATCAGTCTACTTGCTAGAACAGTAGAAGAGCAGATAAAGGCAAGGAATCAATAAGCACTTATTAACTGCCTACTGTGTGGCAGGCACTGTGTGCTGAGTGCTGGAGACACAAAATGAGGCAGATAGGCCCTGCCCTCAAGGAGCTCCCCTTCTAATGGGAGCTACAGCAAGCAAGGAAATATGGACAGATAAGATACATGCCAAATACACAGAATAAACAGGAAATACTTAACAGAGGAAAGGCACTGGGGTTGAGAAGGGTGTAGAAGGCTCCCTGTAGAAAATTTTAGTTGTGACTCAGAGGAATCCAAGGATGTCAGTGGTTGGGGCCAAGGAGGGAGAACATTCCAGGCACCGTGGAAGAGGTAATAGAGAAGAGTGCTAGGAAGGCCATGTTTGGAAGTCTAGATACAGAGAAGATGGTTGAGAAGGTGAATTTTTCCCCTTTTCTGTGGCATGCCCCCTTGGCAGAGTGGCGAAAAGTGGGATGCCCCTTAACAGAATCATGTTTTGAAACTTAAGGAAATGTTAAATTTTCAGTAGCAATTAATGGAAAAGAAGATGTAAGTTTTTGCCTATTCAAGTTGATAAACTCCCTGGAATCTATTCACAGAAAATCTCTGGGGGATCCATGTATTCCAGGTTAAGAACCCTTGATCTAGAGGTTGCCACTGAGTCATAATATACCTGAGGAAATTCAGTTTTAAAGGAATCAATTTATCAAGAGATTTGGGGAGCTGAAATCATGCTTCTGGCCTGAAGCTGAAGAGGAAATGTTTAGGAAGGAAAATAACTGGAAGGATGTGGGCATTTGAAGGGCACTAGATGGGGTGTTTGTGTGGAGTAAGATGGGACTGGAAGAAATAGAAGGAAGAAGATGGGCAAAGATGAAACAGAAAAAAGGAGCAGTCCAGTCCAGTTCTCTCCCATAGAGATATATTTCCCATAACTATTCAAACCAAGATCGAGGAATAATATAGGACTGAAGAGTGATCAGGAAAGCACAATGAGCCATTCTCCCAACCCAAGTCAGCACAGGGAGACAACCAGAGGCCCTGAGCTGGAGTTCCAGCTAGGAAGGTCTGAGAGGAGCCTGGCAGCCCCAGGATGCTTGTGTATCATGCTAAGGAGAGGGCATGGCCAGGGTGAACATAAGACAATCATGTCATTCTGCCCAAATGTATCCTGAGCCTGGAACCTGCAGCTGAACACTAGGGCAGGGAATGGGATCCCTGCTAGGGTGGGGAGTAGTGACGAGAGCAAACCTTCAGTTACCTCATTTTTACCTTAGAGCAGCACCTCAGATTCAGCCCATAGACCCATGCTGGGGCTGACAGCTGAGTAAGGAAGGCAGAGAGCTCACACTAAGGGCAAACCAGCAGTCGTGTTGCTCTGAACCTAGAGAGCCTTTTAGAGAACTGACAGCTGTCAACTGGAGCTCCCGCCTGGGGTGAGCTTGTAGGTATATCCCCAGAGCCACACCCAAGGATGCAGAACTAAGAGCAAGAGGGGAGAGATCGTGCTTTGCCCTGTATTAGACCATGCAGGCTGTGCTGAAAGTTTGTAGATCCTTGGTTTGAGGCCCCCCAATATTCTTGAAAAACATAGCACTCCGTACCCAGAGAAAGCTGCCAGGGAAAACTTGAGAATGCAGATAAGGTTCAAGTCACAAATATACAAAGTCTAGCCTCTACACAAATGCCCAATGCAGGAATTAAGGTTAGAAGAGTTGGTAAATAAAAAAAAAAGATATTTATTATTGATCAAGGGACACCAAAGACACAAAATGACAAGAGAACAACTCCAAATCATCTAGAAGCAGACCCTCAGAGAATAACACAGGTTGGCCACAAGGTAAAACAGAATTTCTGGAAGAAATAAAAAGTTATATTATAAATCAAACTCCAGAGGAAAGAAGTAGAGAAGAAATGAGAGCACTAGGTTATGAACTTGGAAGAATTAATAGTTTAGTATAGGATGGAACAAACCTTAGCCAAGTATCAAACATCTAAAAAGTGAGAATGACTCAAACATGTTAACATAAACAATCATCAAGAAATAGTAAAATAAAGCCAAAAGAATAAAAAGGAATAAAACACAAGCTTCCTCATGTCAAAACATTTAATGTGAAGAATAAACCCAACAGAAAAAAAATAACAATCATAGGATGACCTGAAAGACAAGATCACAAAAGTCTATGTGCCATATTTCAAGAAATAATGGGAAAATTTCCCTTAGACCAACTAGAACAAGAGTAAAAATATGAAGAATCCCTCATCCCTTTTCTTAAAAAATGAAACTCCCAGGAATATCATAAGCCAGATTCATAACTTCCAGGTTAAAGGTGGAAGAAAAACTAGCAGCGTGTGTAAAGAAAGAGTTTAAGGACCGAGGAGCCGCAGCCTAGATCACGCAATATATCGAAGCTAGCACTAAAGAGGAGAGGAGAGATTGGAATATAAGATTCCAAAAGACAAATTACCCACATGCATAATCAAGCACAACCAGAAGACAAACCACACACACAAATAGAGGCCTTCTAAGTACTTGTGATTTAAAAAAAAAAAGAACAGAGCTGACGGAAAACTTAAATTGCAAATACAGGCATCCAGAGAAACATAAAATGGGTTAAAACATTTGAGTAATTTGAAGGGCCTGTACCAGACTGAAGTTTTTGTGTTCTGATGGAGGAAGAAATGGAGGTGTTCCCTAAGAACCCTAATGTTCTCAAGGCTCAGAAAGACAAAGTCATGGGAGTGATTATGTCATGCTTTTAAAGGAATAAAAGAAAGAGGGCAGAGGAATTAGGGAAAGAAGGGGAAGGTGCAGTGGGGGAAAATTCCCCACATAATCAGACTACTAAAATGGAAGACTATATGACCAAAGAAGAGGGAGTGAGAGGAACAACTGGCTTTTCAGCATTACTTTTATCTGAACTAGTCAGAAGGGGATAAAACACACACATATGTCCATCACCACACACACAAAGAATTGAATCCAGATCAATGAATGGAGTCAAGCTAATTGAGTAGCATCGATCTATGTCCCTATAGAACACGTGCACACACACATATATTCATTTGTATGTATAATATTACACATATATAAACATACCCACTCATATATAGGCAAGGTGAAGTGACATTCCTAGGGTCACAAAGTCTGAGGCAAGATTTGATCTCGACTTCTCCCTAAGTCCAGACTTCTCTCCATATGCTACCTGACTATGGAAGGAACACTCACACCAATGAAATTATAGACTTCAAAGAGCACTTTGTCCCCAAGAATTTATTTGCATTTTCTTTCCTAATATTTTATATTTACTTCTCTGCATATCTGCTGTTTTTGCCTGATAGAAAGTAAGATCCTTCAGAACTGGAACTGTTCTATTTTGGTCTTTACATCCCTAGCACCTACATGAGAGCTGAGCATAAAATAGTCACCTAATGAATGTTCGCTGAATGCAATCAATTATTCCTTTGTGTTAGCCAAAGCCTTCCCAACCACACCCATAATAATTGCTTCCTTTGTATCCACCCCCCATTTGGATTTTGTTATATTTGGTCTTCTCCTTATTCAACTAGAATGTAAGCTTCTTCAGAGATGGAAGCTGTCATCTTCCCTCTTCCCCCATCACCTTCCATCAAATCCACTATGATGACCTAAAGTTAGAACTGGAGTGGATCAGGACTAATTCAACCCAATCACATAAGAAGACACTGCAGACCTAAGAGGGTGAATTAACTTTCCCAAGGACGCACAGCCAATGGATGTCAGAGCCTGGACTAGAAGCCATTCTTCTCACCACTAAAGCAGAGACCTTTACACAAGACCACAGTTCCTTCTCCTGAATCAATAAATAATCACAAGAAAGCGAAAGCAAGCTTCGAGGAGCTTCTAATGGACACCACAGAGAGGAGAAGTTGAAATCAGCAAACCTGGTCGCAGCCGGATGAGCACCTCCCCAGGGCTGACTTGAGTGTTTGCTTCGCTTCCCGTGGGTATCGTCACACCAACCGAAGGGGATTCTATAAAATCGGACAAGCAGCCTTTGCTTACTAAGTTGGAAACAGTGTCACAGCGTTCACTCGCTCCTGCTCCAGCCATGAAATCCTGTTAAGAAGCAAAAGAACTGGTGGTTTTAAGGCATGCAACATCTGTTTGACTCAAAGAAATCCAGATTAGTATTCCCAGAAATGGGATCAAGATACATACCACCTGGGGGATACAAGTGGCCAGGGAATTTCATTTAGTTTAATTTAATTCAATTCAGTTCAACAAACATCGTGCCAGACACTGAGACAAAAATGGAAGACAGCCCGTCCTCAAGGTGATGACATTCTATCAGGAGCCCAAAATAGGCATCCTGTGGTCAAGGAAATATGGCCAGCCCATCATAAATCGTGATTTTATTAATGGTCATTTACAAATTTTTGAAAACAAAGTAAATTAGGAATTAGTTAGAAAATGAAAGAAAGATGAATACTTACTGAGTTTAATTGGACTGGAACATTCTGAACAAATCACATTTGTAAGAAATGGTCCTAGGTATATCAAATACTATTAACTAATCATAGTAGAAAATCATCTTGTTAATGCTTCCTGAATATTTGCCTGGGGAGAGAAATGTAACCAGAGTGGAACATTTGTTCCTTCCAAATAGGAAACTGAATTTGCAGAGAAGCCAACTGGTCATTTATTATAGATTGTGGTGTTGGAATACTCTATCATGTGTCCAGAAAGCAGGCACCAATCCAAGCTGAAAAGGGAAGAGGAAGCACGATGTACGGCAAAGCCCAGTGAGCTCCAAGTCAAGAGAACTCAGTTCCGGGTCTGTCCAATTAGCTCTGGGGCTGGGGCTCATTCTCATCTCTATGCAAATGTGTGTCTTCTCATATAGGATAATGGGTGAGACTAGATGAGGTCTAAGGTTGTAGATCTGGCTGTAAGATTATAGGCCTGAAGTAAGTTTATGTATGAAAATAATAATAAGTAATAATAATGATACCTGACATTTATTTAGTACTTTATAGTTTTAACTATAAGTAATGCATACATGCACGCATGCATACACATATATTATGTACATAAAGTGTGTATAAATATATATGTATACATACTTTATTATATCTATCTATCCAGGAAGAGGAAGAGAAAGAGAGAGAGAGAAGTATATTCATATTTGTATATACATATATAATACATATGACATATTTACACATATAGAGATAGATATCTGTATCTCTATAATCACATGTATGCCTTACAAGTCTGCTGAGTTGACACTACAGATATCATTACCACTTTTTTATAGATAAAGGACTGGGAGTCAATCCATGAGTATTTATTAAGTACTTTTTATGAGTCACTCAGGAAGATGTGAGTTCAACTCTGGCCTCAGACACTTACTAGATGCATGCCTTTGGGCAAATGACTTAACCTCTGTTTTCCTAGGAGGCAACCAAGTGGCTCCGTGGATAGAGTGCTGGGCCTAGAGTCAGGAAAACCTGAATTCAAATCTAGCCTCTGTGTGACCCTGGCCAAGTCATTTAACCTCTGTTTGCCTTAATTCACTGGAGAAGGAAATGGCAAACCATTTTAGTATCTTCACCAAGAAAACACCATGGACAGTTTCTGAGACCTGGACACAACTGAATGAATGGACAACAATGAGTCAGGTACAGTAAAAGCAAAATGAAAGATAGCTCCATTGTAAAGGAGGGAGACAATCCATAAACAAGGAGCTCAACAGCAGAAAGAGAGGGGAAGTGGAGAGTGATAGAGGAATCCAGACAGTCTCAAGTGGAGTTAATATGCTTTAGCCATACCTTAATTGGGGAACAACTCTTTGTTCATTTGTTTCAAATCTCCCAAGCATGACTTAAGTCCACTTTCTTGTTCAAAGACCTGAATCAGGCAAATCACTCACGGGACTGAGAGGGAATCCTTGTCCCTCTAAAATTGCAGGATCCAGAATGCCACTCAGTTTTCCAACTGTTCTTACAAAGTGATTTGATTACATTGCCTTTAAGGCTCCTTGCTATTCTAAATCCATGATCCCAAGACAATAGATGTATGTGTACACATGTGCATATAGGCTACATACATGTATACATACAATGTACATATTGTATGTATATATACTTATCACTTTGAAAGTTTTAAAGAACTACATAAATGCCAGTTATAATAATATCTATCATTATTATTGCCGCTATTTATTGCTTGCTACCATCATCAGACCTAACAACTCATAAATACCTGAGGAGAGACACCACCTAAGAAAATTCCCTTTATTATTAACCCTATCACATCTGACTCTCCTGTCTAAGGCACTGGCTGGATCAGCCATCCTAAAGTGGGACAGAATGCCAAAGTATGGTAGATAGCCAAACAAACACTCAAGGAATTTGAAACATATGAACAAATAATCCAGATAATTTGAGCCCAGAATTACAATTCAATGTGACTCTACCTTCTCCCCTATCCCCAACACATATCTTCCTCCCGGGAAAAAAAAACCAAGCAAATCAATAAATAAATCACTTTTCCAGGTTTCACACATTTTCCCCAGCTCTAATGGCATGGAAAGTACATTAAACTTTGAGTCAGAAGACCTAGATTCAAATACTAACTTGGCTCTTTTCTACTTGTGTGACCTTAGGGAAGTCATTTCAACTGTACAGACTTCAGTTTCCTCCTCTGTCAAGTGAGAGAAAAAGACTAGATAATCTCTGAGGTCCCTTCGATCCCTAGAGCTATGCTTGTATGGGTCTTGAAGTAATTATGGAGGGCAATGGAAGTTTTTGCTTTATATCTCAGCTGAGGATCTCCGGTTGTGGTAGACATGGTATGCCACCATCGTTGGAGCACTGGAAAGCCTGTGGGTTTTGGCAGGAACTATTTATTTGCAGCTGAAGAGCAATGGAGTGATTCTTGTCAAATGCACATCACAGAGTTTGAGCATCAGGAGAAGTAAAAGAAAAGATTGTTTGAAAGGGATGTTTTCTCTTGACATTGGTACTAAGAACTAGGCAACTGGGGATGTCTCCAGGTAAGCGAGGAGTCTTCATACAATCCTTAGCCTCTCCTCCCACAGCATTGGATGCTTGCCTCCTTCTACTCTCTCTCCCACCTTGGGGTCTGGGCCATTCCTCTCCCCAGTTCTCCTCCAGCCTGTCTGATCACTCATACAGAATCTCCCCTAATTCCCCAAGACTTCAGCATCCCCCAAGTCACTGGCCTGCAACTGCCTCTTCTCCTTCTACATTATCTCTTTTGATTATTCCATCTTTTACCATGGGGTCAATGATTGCTTTTATTTAGATGGCTCTGCATGCCCTGGCTAAAGTCCCTCATTTCCATCTTCCTTCTGGATACTTCCTGAAAGCAGTTTACCCTCACTCTCTCTACAATCTATAGCAACTCATCATCCACCTCCCCCCAAATCCTTCCTCTCTACTCCATTTCTTTGTCATGATTCTATTTCTGTTCTCCCAGTCACTCAAGATTGAAAGATCAGTCTTGGATCCTTTAGTCTTCCTTTCCCTCCCTCCCCCCACAACAATCAGGGGCTAAGTCTCATCAATTTTCTCTCCTCGCTGTCTCTGACCCACATTCCCCCTTTTCACTCCCACATCACCACTGTAAAACACATCATCATCATCATCATCAGAAAAAACTACTATAAAGCCACCTAACTGGCCTCCTTGCCTCCAGGCCATGCCCTCCACAACACTACCAAAATAATCCTCCCAATGTTCCAGCCTTGCCATCTTCAACCCCTGCTAATCAGCATCAGTGGCACCCTATTAAAGAGAGGAAAAAGCCAAACCCTTCCTTAGCCTGTCCCCTCTAAACTGACCTTTCCTCAACCTCTCTTAGCCTCCTCCTATCCAGGTCCTCTGTCTCTTTAAAGCATGAATTCCTTGAGAGGAGGAACTGGTTTTACTTTTGCTTTTTATCCGCAGAGGTTGGCACAGGACCTGGAACATAATAAGGGCTTAATAAATGCTGATTGAATGACTAATTGAATATCATTGAAAGCTACAAACTTTGTTTTCCAGCCTATTTCACATGATTTCCCTTCATCCATTATCTGTTCTTACTTTTCTATGAATAACTGTCCTTGATCTTGTCCTTTCCTCCATAGTTTTCCTGTATTCCTGAAGCCCATTGTCCTGTTCCCTCTGCCCTCGTCTCTGCCTGTCTTAATTCTGATGTTCCTTCAAGGTCCAACACAGGTGCCACCTCCTTTGCGATGTCTTCCCTGACCTCAGACCACAGTGACCCACATGGCATGACATTTTTCTGGAGTTCTTGTTTTGATCTCCCTTTAATTATGATGTCAGGTGGACCTTCAGCTGAGGAGATCAGGGTTTGAATCCTGCCTGAGATATGAGCTTCAGACATGTGTGATCATAAGTGAGCCCATTTTAACTTTCAGTTTATTCATCTGTAAAATGGATATAACAATCTTCTTACTGTCCACTTCCTGGGACCATTGTAAGCAAAGTGCTTAGAAACAGGAGATAAAATGTGGATAATAGCAGTGCCTCCCTCCAGGATTGTTGTGAAGATCAAATAATTGTAAAGCACTTAGCACTGTGCCCAGCAGACAGTAGGCACTAAGGAACTGCTAGCCATTGTTGCTGTTATTAATTCCCTTGTATCACCTTGAATGGTGGCATGTTGTGTTGCACTCCTTTCCTAACCAGTGAGCTTTCCCTTATAACAAAGAATTATTTTTTAAGTTCCATAAAACCAACTAACATCAGATGTACCATTCTGTATCCATAAGCCCCCACTTCTTCAATGTAAGGTCCACCCCAGTTAGATTACATGAATGCTCAGTGAGGGTAGAGGCCACCTACCTCACTCTTCTCAAAGGCAGCTAGATGGTACAGTGGAAAGAGAGCGGGACCTGCAGTCTGGAAGACCTGAGTTCAAATCTAGCCTCAGACACTTACTAGCTGTGTAACCTTAGGCAAGTCTGCCTAAATTCTGCCTCAGTTTCCTCAACTGTAAAATGGGAACAGTACAGTGATAGCACTTACCTCCCCAGTTTGTTGTGAGGATCAAATGAGATAATGTTTGTAAACGCTTAACACAGTTTATGGCGCATAGTAGGTACTATATAAATATTATCATCGTCATCGTTATCAAAGACTCTAGAAATGTGAAATATTGTTCGTGTTTGCCTCAGGCTTTGGTTAAGTTCTCAAGCTGCAAAAACTTTTGAGTCCTGGCCTCTGGCTGTGGTCTGTGGACCAGCCTAGAAAACAGAGGAGAGGAGCCAGCTCACTATCAGAAGGTAAACCAAGAAAAGTGATATATTTTTAGCCTCAGCCATTGGTAAAGTCATCTTCTAAGGCACAGAAGAAGGGGGCGCTGCAATGGTGGTCCTCTCCCCTAGGAAGGGACAGATCCTTTGAAGTAAGAGACACTAGCTTTTTAGAGAAATGTAAATAGTTTTCTTCTTAATAAATCAAGAGTCTTAGATTTCACAGATCTTTTGCTTCTTTCCAAAATGCAACCTATCAACCTATCAACCTATCAACCTTGGTCAAGCTCCCTAAGGCTCAGTATCTTCACAGAATCACAAATTTCCAAAGACAGTAGCAACCTCCACAGTCATCCACTCTTATCCATTACAAGAGGCAAAGGCCCCTGGCTCCAGAGGCCAGGACCTGAGTTCCCATCTTGCCTTTGGTGTTTCCTGCCTCAATGAATTTGGGCAAATCACTTAATCTCCGAAGGGCTGGGTGATGATCTCTGAGATCACTTCCATACATGGAAAAGAATTATCTCCATATATGGGACAATTCTGATATCATATTTATTTGCTTGAATAGTTCCAGTGATGGAGAATTCAGTAACTTATGAAGCAGTTATTCCAATGAAAGACAGCCCTAATTGTTAAGAAGTTTTCCCTAATATTAAGTATAAGCTTCTCCCCATTCCTCCTAGGACCCCCCTGTCCTGAGGACAAGCATACATTTAATTCCTTTTCTACAAAAAATCCCTTTAAATGTCTGAAAATATCATGACTCTCTCTGCCCCTAGACTTTTCTCTTCCCTAGGCTAAATATCCCCTGTTTCTTTAACCATTCTTCAGAAGGCATGAATTTGAGACCCAATTCCATCCTGGCCTGCCTCCTTTTGGTCATATGATCTCAGGCTTATTCTTGTCCTTCTGTAAGAAAGGATACTCAGAACTGGGTGGGGGGGGGGGAAACAGTATTCCACAAGTGTTATCATTTGAGCAGGATAGAACACAGCCTCAGCCAATCACCTCTTGATTATTTTTTTTAATTATTGCTTTTTGGAGGTGGGAAGGAAGGGCAATTGGGGTTAGGTGACTTGTCCACAGTCACAGGCTAGTTTTTGTGTTAAGTGTCTGAGGCCGGATTTGAACTCAGGTCCTCCTGACTCCAGGGCCGGTGCTCTACCACCTAGCTGCCCCACCTCTTGATTCTTGGGAAAAGAAGGAGAGACACATGTCCAGGGTCCTAAAGCTCATAAGCACCAGAGCCAGGGTTTTAATATAGACCTTTTGGTCTCCACAACAGCACACCACCTCTCTACATTAGTGTTTATAGTAGGAACTTTCACCACCTCCACCACTACTGCAATCACCACCAGCAAACAAAAACAAGTCAAGCTAATAGAGAGAATTGACTAAATGATATCTTCCCCATTTGAGAGCAGACTGTTTCACATTTTATAGGTGACAACACACATCAGCTGAGTTGTGACCTTAAGCAGAGTCCCTGTCATTTTAACTCTCTTCCTTCTTCCCTTCTTATCACTCTCCACATGACAAGAATAGAGGATTAGACAGAATGAGTTCTGCCTTCCATTCATTTTCCCTCCTTTATTTTAGGGCTTTTCAAGGGTTTCCCCACACAGAGCTGCAGAATTGTGCAATGTCATGGTGGCCACTGGTGTGTCCAAGAGATCCAATCTGAGTGCAATCTCACTGTTTCCCATCCTCTGAGAGAACTCCAGCTAGCCCAGGACTTTCAGAGGAGATGCAGGACATATGGTACATGTTAATCCCCACAGCATTTTTCTCTGAGGTGCACGTGATTTGTAAACAAAATAATCTGGCATCAGAGGTCCCAATGAAGTATTGTCTCCATTAGAAAAAACAAAAACAAATAAACAAAAACAGATGAGATGGGATGACTGGGGAGGAAAGAACTCAAGGTCAGGCCTACATACCATGAAACATCTGAATGGAAATGGAGAATTTCAGTCACAAACAGAGGTACTCAGGGTTCAGTAACCATGAAAACCTGGACTTGAACGTTTACAACCACATGCTTGGTGTCAATAAGCCACAGTCTTAATTTCTTTCAGATACTTGCTAAATAACCACCAGCAAACTGTCATTAAGGAGAACATCTAATCCAGCAAACACTCCACTTACCACATCATGCTGCCTGTCATATTTTAACAACTCCATTCAATAAGCATTGATTAAATGCCTCCTAAGTGTGGGGCACTATGCCAGGTGCTGGGAATGCAAAGTCAAAAAGAATGAAATAACCAGCCCTTGCCTTCCAAAAGTTTACATTCTGTTTGGGAGCCACAGGGTAAACAGATAGGTGATGAGATGAGGACTCAGGAGGGAAGGGACATTTCCAACTCTGGGGCTTGGGAAGGGCTTCCTGTAGGAAGGCGAACCAGAGCTGAGTTCTGAATGAGCCATTAAATCAACAAATCCACAAGCATTTCTGAAGATTCAGTTTGAGGCAGGGGATAGCCATCTGGCCTGAGTGCTGAGAAGACCTGAGTTTAAGTTCTGTCTCTGAAACATATTGAGTAGGGATGCTGGGCAGGTCACTGCAACCCTTGGAGCTCTGGATACTAAACCTACAAGCTGAAGAGAAGAAGGTACCTTATGTATTGGTAGAGTTTCTTCATCTGGGAGTCACTTACATCAGTGACATCAGAGGGTCAGTACTTATCAGGTATAGTTTTAGGGACTGGGGACACAGAGGCAAAATCAAAACAATGCCTACCCTCAAGGAGTTTGCATTCTACTTTCAAAGACAAAACATGAGCTAGCTCATTGTCCTCTGAGCTTCTCTTCAGGCACAATTTGTAATTAAGTCAAATAGGAAAGGCAGAAAGGACATGTCACTGTGTTCTTATATCTCCCACAAGCATTAGAATGGGAATGTGGAGACAGAACAAAAGGGCATTTCATAAAGCTATTTTAATAGCATCCCAGTCTTTGCCAATTATGATTATTCCATAAGCAAAGATAGCCCTCCCAGAGGGAAGACAAGGAAATTAGTAGGGAGTGGAGAAGCAAGGTAAACATTTTCACATGATTTCCATGTTCCACAGCTGGAATATCTTTTTTAGACCTATTATTGTATCCTTATACTTTAATGTTTGAAAATTATACATACAAGGTCCATAGGGCTAGCCAGGAGACACTTCAATAGGACTGTCTCTCTCTCATCTGTGAGGGACAGAGCTTCTGCTCACTTCTCTCCACATTGTCACCTCATGCCGGTGTACCTGGCCTTTTTCTCTGAAGGCTCCGACCAAACTACCCTCACCTCTACCTATTGATACTCCTCCTGCCATATTAGTGCTGCCTCTGCTGGTAAAAGGACCTAACCCACTGCAGAAGTCTGAAGTCTTCCATGAAGTCTTCCTTTGCTATGCAGCAAAAGGTCAGAAAATTACAGACAGAGCTGCTCCCCCTTTTTTCATTGACTGAGCCATATGTCAAAGTTTTAATTAGTAACTGGATCCTGGGCTAAGCAGAAGAAAAGGGATCTCATATAAACTTTTTTTAATATTTAAAATTGAAGTTTTACCAGAGGAAAGGAAGGCTGGTGAGAAAATCAGACAAATGACTTCATAGGTGAGATATTCTAAGATAACAGGAGGCCACAAATGGAGAAACTGCTTCCAGTTGGAAAGCCAGGTAGGACCAGGTGATGAAGGAGACTTGTCTTTCCATTTTTTTCCTTGGATCTCCAGCACCCAGCACATAATAGGTGCTCAGGAAATGCTTACTGACTGAATTGGGGGATAGTCAGAAGGGAACAAATGCTTGTCATCTAGTAATTGCTGGTGTTTTGGGACCAGCTGTTTAATTTATTAACTGACTGACTGATGGACAGGAGACTCTCTCTACCATTAGAGGTTAACATTTTCTCTGCAACTCATAATCATTGAGAGTAGCCTAGAATATTGAAAGGTTTTGTATCTTTATCACACAGTGAGTAAGTGTCAGACGGGTGCAGCTAGGTAGCACAGTGGATAGAGCATTGGGCCTGGAGTCAGGAAAATCTGAGCTCAAATCCAGCCTCAGAGAGCTACTAGCTGTGTGACCCTGGACAAGTCACTTACCCCTGTTTGCCTCAGTTTCCTCATCATAAAATGAGCTGGAGGAGATGGCTAAGCACTCTAGTATCTTTGCCAAGAAACCCCAAAATGAGATCATGAAGAATAGGAGAGGACTGAAGCAAATGAATAATGAAATGTGTGGGTAGGACTTGACCCCAGGTATTCCTGAATCTGGTACTGGCTGTATCTCTCATTCCATACTATCCCTCTCTGGTAATTTCTTACTTTAGTTACCCTTGT
This sequence comes from Petaurus breviceps papuanus, assembly GCF_028583685.1. Taxonomy (NCBI): domain Eukaryota; kingdom Metazoa; phylum Chordata; class Mammalia; order Diprotodontia; family Petauridae; genus Petaurus; species Petaurus breviceps. Next base: position 33,834,300 of record NW_027185797.1, read on the forward strand.
GAGTCATGTGCTGATCTCAATTGTTTCTGAGGGCAGAAGGAGTTTAAGTGTTATCAGAGCCCTAGGGCAAAGAACCAAAGGCCCTGCCCTAATTCTGTCTCTGCCATTTCTATAGCCCTCATAGCTGGCTAGGAAGAAATTTGGCTGAGAACTGGAATTTGTATGGAGTTTTCAATCTCATTCCAAACCACTCTGGTTGAAACATACCACAGCCACAGCTGATGGCCTCCTGGCACTTGTAGTAGCTATCTGGGAACATTGTTAAAGCTCTAGCCCAGCAGGCAAAAGACACGGGATCCATTACTAATGAGTCCAGAGTACTTGGATGTTGAGTGAGAGAAACTATTGGAATCTCAGGTTTGCTATGCCCTACAGGTGTGACCTCGGGCAAATCACTTCCTCTATTGGGTCTCATTTTTCTAAGCTATAAAATAAGTTAAGGGAGAAAGTGTGGTACAATGGGTAAAGAACTGGTTTCAAAATCAAAAGGCTCTGAGTTTGAATCCTTCCTTTGACCCTTGTGAGCCATCTGACCCTGAGTAAGTCTCTCAGCCTGGCTGGGTCTCAGTTTCTTCATCTGTAAAATTGAAAAGTTGTGGGGCGGCCAGGTAGCACAGCAAATAAGAGCACCGGCCCCAGTGTCAGGATGACCTGGGGATTGAATCCGGGCTCAGATACTTAGCACCACACCCAGAAATAACTGGCCATGTAACCTTGAGCAAGTTACTTAACCCCAATTGCTTAAAAAAAAATTGAAAAGTTAGACTGGATAACCCCTGAAATCCTTTGCAGGTCTACATCTATGATCTAGAAATACCTCCTGCATTTGTAAGATAATCATACCTGGTTTGGGACACCACCAACCAAGCTATCACTGTTCTCCCTGCCTCAGATTTAACTTGAAACTTCAGCATGCATTCTGCACCTACTGAATACAAGGTGCTATATTAGGCATGAGGGAAAGAAAGACAAAACCTAGCAGTTCCTGCTCTCTGGGCATTGTACTAGAGTGGAAATGGCATAGAGAAGGCCTCATGTGCAAGGGTCTACCTGTGAAAGAAGAGGGGAGTCTAGCAATAAAGAAAAGGGAGGATGAGAGTCACATGTAGGGACAGGAGGGCCAGCTTCATAGATCTGGATTCACTGCTGCCAACTCTTATGGCCCCTTCAGTGAACCATGCAAAGGAGCCACTGGAAGCAGGGTCACTCCCTGTGGAAGGGAACACTGTACTGGGGAGCATGGCTTTGTAAATGACCAGGAAGCCCTGTGGCATTCTGGCATTTGCTCATCTATCTGGTTCCAGCTCCAGGACAAGATGCCCCTCTCAGGATAAGCTCATCACCTTTATTCTCACTGCTACAATACTAACTCAAGCCTTGACCTACATCATGTCCCTCAGGTTCACTTCCCCTCTGATTGGAGGGATGGTGGTTGGACTCCTCCCAATGAGTTTCTTTATAGATGGCAGAAACCTGACTCCCAGTTCTTTCAACTCTGACTCTCATGCCCTACCTGGTTTCAACTCCATGAAACAAGATGCCCCTGTGCCAGGTGCCCCAGTGTCTCCCCACAGCCCATTTTTCCATCTTCCTTCCATTAGATTGTAAGCTCCTTGAGGGCAAGAGCTATTTCACATCTCACAGCTCAGGACTCCAAGGGTGAAAACCCAAGTTTGGTGGAAGGACAGAGTAGATATGGAATGAATTGGAGACTGCCCACATTTCTATAGCCCTTTAATGTTCAGAAAGCACTCTTCTTAATATAGCCTTGGGACAAAGGTAGGACAAGTATAATTTTTTAAAATTTTATATGGGAGGAAACTGAGACATGGAGAGATTCTGTGCCCTGTCTGTGCCCACAAACCTAGTAGGCAATTGAGCTTTGATCATGGTATGGAGGGGGCAGGGTGAGATCCAAAACTGTAGGACTGAGGCTTAGACCCAGCAAAGCCATTTATTCCCTGTGGGGCTTTGAACAAATCACTTCATCTTAATGTGACTCAGTTTCTTCTTCTGAAAAGGGGGAAGATTCTGCTAAAACCCTGTCCAGGTCCCAGGGTCCTGTGACTCACTATGACCTGCTGCCTGTCTGTCAGAAGCCCCTCCACTCTTTGCAAATAGCTTGAGATACTCTACAGCAAGGATTCTTTTGTATTTATGGTCTATGAACTTCTGTATTTAAAGATATATAACTGCATTTCACTATAATTTCTTTTGTAATCCCATGTTATTTTATTTTCTTCACTTAAAACCTGATTCTAAGAAAAGGTGCATAGGCTTTACCACCAGATTGCCCAAGGAGGTCAAGTGACAGAAAAGCTCCAGAACGCAGATTTTGGAGTCATGCGACCCAGAACCTCCCAGATACTCCCAAGAGCCCCATGATGCTCACTCCTAGCAGCCATTCATGAGAACATAAAATCCAACTGTGTGAATGTATCAACGAAGGCAGAAACCCAGATCAGCAGAGGTTTTCCACAAGGCAATAGCATCCTGAATAATCCTAGGCATCCACATCCTTGGGTTGCCAATAACCCACGTGTACAAGATGGCCCCACTAGCTTAAGCACTAAAAGACCTCAGGAGCATATGCTCCTTGGGATTTCCCATTGGTGGCATGCCTCACAATTCTGTTATTTGGAATGAGGTGATTTTTGGCAGAAGACAGAAACACAATCTTTGTGACAGTTACTATCTCTGCATAATGCTCCAGCACCCAGATTGCAACCTCACATGATAATTCACAGAACAGCTTTATGTATGGGAGAGGGAGGGAGGGAGGGAAGGAGAGGGAGAGGGAGGGGGGAAGGGAAGGAGGGAGAAGGAGAGGGAGGGAGATGGAGAGGGAGAGGGAGTGGGAAAGGGAGAGGGAAAGGGAGAGGGAGAGAAAGGGAGAAGGAGAGGGAGAGACAGATAGAAAGAGATAGAGAGAGGGAGGAGAGAGAGACACACAGAGAGGAGGAGGGAGGGAGGGACAGACAGACATACAGAAAGAGACAGAGAGAGTGAGACAGAGAGAGACACAGAGAGACAGAGAGAGAGAGAGAGAGAGAGAGAGAGAGAGAGAGAGAGAGAGAGAGAGAGAGAGAGAGAGAGAAAGTATCATTTTTTCCACTCAGCCACTAAGGAAGTGATGTGCTTTGCTGTTTAATGGAGGGCAGGACTTATCTCCAAGTATTTCAAACAAAGACAAATGAAACACAACTAATAAATTAGCTTGTTGACATTTAATAAGCTTATACATGAGCATGATTCAGCTTGGAAATATAATTAAATGCTTAAAATAAATGAGGGCCAGCACACTGTGCCAAAGTCGACTGAGCCTACAAAAAGTGACTATCTCTGTCTGCCAATGCTGTCTATGGACCAGATGGAAAACATAAAGTGGTTTGCACTTTATTTTTAAATTACTGTAATTTTCCTAATAAAAAGGTTATGCTTTATTTTCATAAAGCCAGATAGGCTGTCTCCAATAATAAGGCCTAGGAAAATTGTCCTGATGTCCCTCTCTCTCCCTCCCTTTCTTTCCATTGGGCACTTCCTCGACCCACTTGACTAAGGTCAGGCAGTCCGGCTTAGAGAGCAGAGCACAAGCCTACCTCTTGGGCACACCATCCACACTCTGGACCCAGCACCAGGCACTTGGAACATGTTGCTGCATTCGAGCTGGTACATTTGTTCTCTTCTGTAATGGAGGATAAAATAGTTGATTATTAATGAATTTTCCTCCCTGGGATGGTCCCTACCATTTGACCCCTGACAAATGACTCGAGAGAAAAATCAGCATGGCCAATTACAAGACTTTGTAAGACAAACACATTATTTTTATTGGAGAAGGTAGAGTTCCTTGATTTAGAGAGCTAGAAGAAATTCTGGGGCTCATCTAGTCCATCTCCACACACACACACACATACACACACACACACACACACTTATTTTGACAGATAGGGAAACAAAGACCAAGAAAGGTTAAATGATTTCAATCAATCAACCACTCAATTCACAAGCGTTTGTTATATGCTTGTCATGCCAAGTACCTGGGTAAATACTCAGGGTACAGACAGGTAAAAGCAACAACAACATTGTCTACCCTTAAGGAGTCGATATTGTAATGGCAAGGACAGACAATACCTGTCAGCTGCCGTGAGCCTGGTACATGCAGATACATAGGCGAGAGAAGGTAGCCTTGAAGAGTCACATGGGCAGGAAACGAAACAGACAGAATTTGCATGCAGACCGTTAGACTCCAAAGAGAAGCCATTTTTCACATCCCAGAATGTCTCTTTTTATCTCACATATTTTAGTCCATAAATATGACATTTACCCTATACTTTTAATGCTTGTTTTTGTGTCCTTGGGAAGGGTGGAAAATTGAATTGAAATTGATAGGTCTGGATCAATCCTTCTTCAAGGAGCCCAAGAGGAAGGGACTCCCTTCTTGATTCTCTTACATGGGAATCTCACATTAATCACTGAGATTGCCTTGAGTGTGGGAATTCTCTCTGCCAACAAAGATGTCAGCTGTTTATACCTCACAGATAAGTGTTAGGGAGTTGCTAGAGCTTCACACACTTGCTCAGGCTTGCATCACAAGTAAATGTCAAAGGTGGAAAGTGAACCTAGGTCTTTCTGATTATAAAGCTAACTTTTTCTCCACTATGACACATTGCTCTCTGTAATGTGACCTGAATTCAATGAGTCCCAAGTTGAGCACTGAGTGAGTAATAGAGATTGCTGGACTGTACTTAGGAGACACCTAGGTTCAGCTCTTAGCTGTAGAATTTTCTAGAAAAGTTACATAGGCAAGTTTCTAGACCTCCCTGACTCAGTTTCCCAATTTGTAAAATGAGATAACTAATCTCTAGAATATATGCAGTAAACCTCACAGGGCTCTGCAGTTTCATTAAATGAAATAATGCTTGCAACACCCACTGCAAATCAATCTTTAAATTTTCTTATGTCAACAATTATGATTCTTTCCATACCAAGATTGTGTTACAATGGTATCTAGAATGATAGTTCTCACCTGGTCTGGATCACTGGATTTGTTTCTCCATGACTCAGGTCATGACCAAGGCATGAATAATCAAGATGGAGGGGTCATAAAGAGCTGGGATGACCATGTGACTACTTTACCATGCAGACTCTGACTTATTTGAAAATACTTCCTCTCTCTTGGTTTCAGTTTGTTCATCTATAAAATGAGGGGCTTGAAATAGATAACCATCACGGTGTCTTCCAGCTTGCAATCTATGATCCTATGAATGCTATCTTTGACACTTACAATCTGTGTGACCCTGGATAAGTCATTGAATTTCTCTGGGCTTCAGTTTCATCATCTGCAAAAGAACGGGGTAGTTGGAAAAAGTAATCTGTAAGGTCTTAGCCATGCCTAAAGCTGCGAGCCTATGAATGACACCTTGGACAGCTCCTAACAGTAGGACCTTGTACAATTCACTTACTTCTCTAGGCCTCAGTTTACTCATCTCTAAAATTAAGGGATTGGAATAGAGGAGCTCTAAGGTCCCTTCCAGTTCTGGATCTATGATCTTACTGTTCTTTGGGGACAAAAAGGAGACAAGAGCTCAGCCAATAAGCCATATTAACCATCAGTGATGGTACTTAAGAAGTTGACTCACACCTGACTCACCTTAAGTGAAAAATGGATTTTCTGTAGACTTGTACCCTTGCCTGTGATATTTAATAGTGCCACTTTCCTCTGGGAACTACTGCCCCCTCCCAAACTGCACCCTCATCCCACCCCAGGTACTACTGTTTAAGACTAAGAAAATGATTTTAAAAAATGACTCAGGAATGACCATTGACTGCTTTCTCCATAGTTTTCAATCAGGATACCATGTTGCGGTGCTAATCACAAAGTACATTGGCACCCCTGGGCATAGGCATAATTTTCTGGTCAATGACTGCCATCACCTGAGCCCAGCATTAGTCACTCACCAGGCACATCTCCTTCTCGGCCCTGCTCAGGAGGCACTGATGTCACCCTGACCCAAAGATAGCTCAGTCCTCCCCCTCATCATCCTCTGGCTTTGCTCATTCTATAGCTATCTTACTCACTTTGAGACCTGGTGTTTAAAAATAGATTTGAGAATTTGGGCAGACAGAGGCAGAGCAGTGGATGCTGGGGAGGAGAGGGATGGGGGAGGGGAGTTACTCCTTTCAGCCTTTTCTTCTCTGGCTGGCCCTGATGCTTCTGCTCCCCACTCCCAGACCCATTTTAGACATTTGGAGACACTCAAAACTAAACTGTCCCCTGAGGGCTCAGAGGAGAGCTAAACTCAAGGGATAGAGAGGAGGAAAGCTAGAGAACTGAGGGGTAGCTTAGTTAAGTGGGGACGGTGGAAAGGTAGAGGTCCATGGGACCATCTTATGGGAGCTGACGGGGAGGGGCACACCCTCACTTCCTTTTATCCTCACTCTTCTCCCCATCACATTAAGTAACAAGCATTTTCTCCCAATAATCTCTTATCATCCTCTTCCTTACATGATCTTTTGCCTAATTTCATATAACTTCACACTGACCTTTCTGGTCCTGAGCTATTCAATGAAGTGGCTGCCATGAGCCAGGCAGGGTGCTAGACCTGGTACTCAAGTACTTAAAGGACAACCACTGCTTGCTTGACAAGTTAGTTGTATTTGTTGAACTTCCTTCCTTCCTTCCTTTATCCCTCCCTTCATCCCTCCCTCCTCCCTCCCTTCTTCCCTCCCTCCTTCCTTCCTTCCTTCCTTCCTTCCTTCCTTCCTTCCTTCCTTCCTTCCTTCCTTCCTTCCTTCCTTCCTTCCTTCCTTCCTTCCTTTATCCCTCCCTTCATCCCTCCCTTCCTTCCTTCCTCCCTCCCTCCCTTCCTTCCTTCCTTCCTTCCTTCCTTCCTTCCTTCCTTCCTTCCTTCCTTCCTTCCTTCCTTCTTTCCTTCCTTCCTTCCTTCATCCCTCATTTCCTCCCTCTCTTCCTCCCTCCCTTTTTTCTTCCCTTCCTTCCTTTTTTCCTTCTTTCCTTCCTTCCTCACACCCCCCACCCCAATTGTCATAAGAAATGCTTATCTGGGTGAGGGATAGGGGAAAGAGATATGAGAAATATGGGTGATATAAAACAAATCAGTATTTTTTAAAAAGGCAGATCTTAATACCCTATACTGTCTTGGTCATCAGATAGGTTTTCCTTCAATGAGACTGAACCTTTGAAGATAAAAATATCCCAGAGAACTTGGGTGGATGGTTTGGAATAGGCAAAACTTACCCTTCTGCATTTTTTCTGAACTGACAGTATCACAGACTTATAGCTAGAAGGGTGCTGATAGGGCCTAAGATTATATATTGAGAGTTTGAATCTACCTTAGAAGCTACAGACTCTAAGCTCTCTCCCCATTTTGCAGATGCAGGAAACTAACACACATAGTTAAGTGATTTGCCTAGGGCTACACAACTCTTACATCCAATGTAGGATTGAATTTAGGCTCTCCTAATGCCAAGCCCAGCCTTCCAGCCAATGGGCCAGGTCTGTACCTGGAGTCTTATGTCTTCTTCTCTGGATAGGGGTGTTGAAGTCTAGAGAAGGTGAATAATTTGTCCCAGGTCTCTCAGACTATGAATAAATGACAAAACCAGGATTCAAACCCAGGTCCTTTGATGCTGAATCCAGTGCTCTCTCAACCTTGAGGTTTCCTGTGACTTCAGGGCCATTAACACTGACTGAAAACTAGAATCCAAGATGCCTTTGTTGAAATTCAACCTGGCCCACAGCTGCAGAAGCCTGGCAGTGGGCTGGGTCATGCTTTTAGCCCTGATTTCATCCAGTCTGGTAAGACTTTGGTGCTGCAAAGTAAACTGGAAGAGTACTGGGCTACGGGCATGAGGAAGGGACAGGGATGTGTGTCTATAGTTAGTATGATTCTGACCTTGATTAATTCTCATTCAACCTGAGGCCAAGGAACTGAGCTACTTGCAAAGGAAGGAACTCCATTACTTCGACATCTATCATTCCTTCCCTGCATCCTTGGCATTTGGGGGCCAGGCTCCATTTTGGAAATTCAGGGACCCACCCAGGCCTGATGGGTGACAGCTTGGGAGGTCACCATGGCCCTGCCAGAGGTCAGGCCTGACATGTCTCTGAAGTCTCCCAGAAACAGGAGTTTGGCCTCAGATGGATTTGAAGAGGGGGGGGGTGTCTTGTGTTTCTTCAGAACTCAGGGCAGACTCCAGGTCTGGCCTCTGTGGGAGCTGTGTCAAAGCCTGCTGCTGGAGAGTGTCATGGTCAGATTCTCAGAAGACAAGCCAGATAAACTTTGGCAAAGATAAATTTCAGGGTTTCATTTTTCATACTGAAATGAGGTCTACACAAAAGGCTGGGTGAAGGAAGTTTGTCCTTTGGGAGGCCCTGAAATCCATAAGGGGCACACTCTAATGTAACAGGCAGGAAATTGAGGGTTCCTTCTCCTTGCCTTGAGAGACCTGGCTGGTCGAGCTGTCCTGAGCCTCAGCTCAGCCAGGTCCAGCTCTGAATCAGTCTGAGGCAGTCCTGTTCTGAGCTGGAGCTGACAGAGGGTTCACCCAGCCAGGAACAGACTGGGATTAGAGACATATTGGAAGCCACATGGACTCACTTGGAGAGCGGAAGGAGAGGCAGTATGGGATAGCACGTGGAAGACTGGACTTGCAGTCAGGAAGCCTGAATTTAAATCCTGCCTCAGACATCTATTCACCACGTGACCATGGGAAAGCCACTAAACTTTTCTGATTCTCAATTCCCTTATTTGTAAAGAAGCAGGAATAAAAGTACCTCAGGGCACTACTTCATGGGCAGTAATGTAGGTTTCAAGTGTGATAATGTCTGTAAAGTGCTTTGCAAGTTCGAGAGGGCAACAGAAATCTCTGTTCTTAGTGCTGTTTTCTGTCCCCCCATTCTGGCCCTGTCCTCCCTGACTCTGCCAAGACCAACCACACCATAGTCCCTTCCACTAAACCCCACCCATCTCTGCCAGCTGACATCTGTCCCTTCAAATACCAGCTCAGCTGCCTCCCGGAAGCAAAGCATGCTAAAAGGCAGCTCACTTCCCAGTAACTCCCAGCACTTGACCTAGACTGTCCCCTGCCCTGACTGGTTTCCCTTGTGTCAGAATTATCTGCATCCATGGCTTCCCCACCCCACCCTCACAGAACTGTAAGCTCCTTGAGAGGAGAACTTCTGCCCTGATTGATTTCTACATCCCCAGAGTTGAGCATGGGCGTTCTCCCCATTGAATGGAAATCAAACTACAATTGTCAAGTTAGACCCAGTGTCTAACTCTGTATCCTCTTCTTACAGATGTAGAAGGTGGGGCATAAGGGATTAGACAGTTTAAAGGTTGTAGGGAGCTCTGGCCCCCTCCATCAACTGCTTCCCACAAGAAATACTGGTTATAAATGTCTCTATAGAGCTCCTGAACACCCCAGGAAGGGGGATCCAGCCTTCTTTTCCCTACCAGCTCTGACCAGACTTTCATCATGCCTTATCCTTCCCAGCATTCCCTGGTTTCAGTCCCCTTTGGGGGATATCTTTCCTCATTAGAATGGAAGGTCCTCAAGGGCAGGGCTGTCTTTCTTATGGCTTGCATTTATATCTCCAAAGCTTAGGGCAATTCCAGACACACAGTAAGCGCTTAAGAAAGGCATCCTAAAGTGGTCCATCCATCTTCTTGGCTGCTCTAAGGGTTAGGAAGATTTTCCTGATATCAAGAATAAATCTGCCTTAGCTTTTCCTTCCTGCCTGTTGCCCCTGAGACCCATTCTGGAGTGAGCTCGAACTCTGGGAGACTCCTCCATGTTAGAGATCCATTGATTGGTGGGCTCATTGTAGGAACGTCTTAATACCGATTGAACTTGCTCTGGTCTCTGCCTGCAGAGGAAAATAGAACCAGCCTCATCTCACTTCTATGCAATAAATGAATACTCTCGTCGAGCCACATGTTATGTGACTGACTTCGTGGAAGTCATTTAACTTCTTGGGGACTTGGTTTTCTTATCTATAAAATGGGGAGGTTGGACAAGTTTCTTCCAGCTCTGAATCAGTGATCTTATTATATCTCCTGGCACACAGTGAATTCTTTGTAGCTTCTTGCTGACTTGACTCTGCATCTTCTCAGCTCCAAGCTCATCCTACCCAGTTTCTTCTTAAAATGGGAATAATGGTGGCACCCCCCCTCCTAGGGTTGTGGTGATGGTCACATTGTCAACATAAGTAAAACACTTTGCAAGCCACAAATTGCTATGTAAATAATACCAATCATCATCAATCAATGCTATGAACTACAATTAATCACATTAATGATGCAACTAATCGCTGCTGCTGCTGCTGGGATCCTTACAGTCTGCACTCCAGACTCCCTCTCCCCCCACCCCGCCAAGCCTGATTGCTCTCCTCTGCACACTCTCCAACTTACCAGCATCCTCTTTGTGGCCTCAGTCCTGAACAGTCTGACCTGTTCAGAGACATAGGACTATCCCCTCCCCATGACTGGAAGCTCTTTCCTTCTTCTTAATGTAGCCCAGGTGGCAATCACTTTTTTGATGGCTACATCAGACTGCTGACTCCATTGGGCTTCCAGTCCATCAGACTCCCAGACATGTTTCAGACAAACTGATCTCTGGCCATGCCTTCCCCCCTCCAGTTGGGAAGGTGATTTTTGTAGGAGTTGAAGTGATTTTTCCCAGTGACCCAGGTATATGATAGAATTGCTGTATGTCCCACCCAGCTCCTCTCCCTTTAGACCCAGCTCTTCTCCAAGACTGTACTGCCATTATATTACTTTTATTTTCCATAGGCATCCTGTTGGCAATGCTAAAAGGCTTCCCAGCAGATTCTGTCGGGTTGGCTTTAAGAGTGTGAAGGACGATCCAGAGATGACATTGGTGGGGGGGGGGGGATTTTGACAGCTAACAAGGAAAATGGATCCTTGTCTATTTGATCTTAAGACCATCTCTCTAACCATTATATCACACAGCCTGTCATTTATGACATATACGAGATGACCACTTAACCAGTGCATATCCAAAAGGTGAATGAAGGCTAACAAAAGTCTGTAATTGAGCCCTCTGAGATCATCATCTAGTCCTACATATCTATACTGTTCTGTGGAATCTTCTTATTTTGAAACAATAGAAGGGACAGGGAAGAAAAGGACATTGTCAGCATCCTCAGGCACTCCTATGGTGCTCTGTGTTGACTGCCCAAGTCCCCAGTCCTCATCAAGCCAGCAAATGACAGTCTAACAATGATGCTGATTACCCACTCTTTCCATGAGTGACCTGGTAGGAAGAGGGCATGCAATATTCCTTCATAGAGCCCTGTCTCTAGTGAAGAAGTGATGATGGCTAGCTCTTTCCTAGTATTATATCAAAAGAAAATTTATAAGGAGCTAAGCTCTTCAGAGACAGTATGGCATAGTAGATAGAGACTCTGCCTTCAAGCCAGCAAGATCTAGGTTCAGATCCTGCCTCTAACACAAATCGTGTGACCCTGGGCAATTTGCTTCATTCCTTGGCACAATAGACAACTGTCTAAGATCATTTAAGACATAGAGGGAGCTGATCTGATTGGCAGTAGAGGGTGTGTTTTCCCCTGGTAGTTCTCTACACCAGTGAAACTACACATCCATCCTCTTCTCCCATCCCACTCTCTTTATATTTGGCATGCAAATGGCCCTGTGACAATACTAACAATTGTGGCTCTCATTTATATAGGACTTTAAGTTTCTTCAACAGCCCCACAAGTGTGAGTCAGGAAGTACAAGGATTATACTCTATTTTACTGATGAAGAAACTGAGTTTCTTTAGGCCTAAACAATATAAAGACTCTTGGGAAACTTTTTATTATGATTGATTTGCCTCTAGCTACAGCCTGAGTCTGAAAAATCTTTAAAAGAGGCAATGCTTCAGAGATAAAGCTGGGATAATAAGCAAGCAGAAGTAACAATTCATCATTGTTTCAGAGGCAGTGACAACTGTCATTGGGCAGTTAGGTGATGCAGTGGATAGAAAACTGTGCCTGGAAGTCAAGAAGACTGAATTCCAATCCAGCCTCAGACACTCACTAGCTGTGTCAGTTGTGACAAGTTGGGTGTCTTCCTCAGTTTTCTTATCTGTAAAATGGGTATAATACTAGCACCTGCCTCCCTGGTTTGGTGATGAAAATCAAAACAGATAATAATTGTAAAACACTTAGCTGAGTGCCAGGTAAATAATCACTGCCCTAAAATGTTACTTACTATTATTATCACCAATATTCTTATTACCATCATTCTCATTATCTACTCTATCTTTGTTTTTCTTCATAACAGACATCTAGGGCATAAATGATAATTGTATTGTGGGCTTTGAAGATGACTAGAACATACAGCCTGAACACTGGCCATGGGCCAGGCCCTTTGGTCCACTTCTATGGGGATTCCAAGGGCAATCAATGGCCTCTGCTCTTTCTCTCTTAACAAAAATCTTTTCTCCTGCTTTCCTAAGAAGGGGCAAGCTAGTGGTTATAAAGCTCATAGGCCCACAGACTCAGAGCTCTAGGAAGCTCTCCATTCCAGTGCTCTTATTATAAAGCTAAAGCCCACAGCAGAGAAACTACCTTAGCCAAGGTCCTTCAACTAGTCCCTCAATTCCTTTCCCTCACTCAGTCCTTCAAATATTTCCATAATCTTTCTCATTGTATCCTGTCATTCAGATTCTTCTCTCCTCCCTCAGACAGAGGTGGTCCCCCTTTTGCTGATGCTAACCCTTCTATCTGGCACTCTTAATCTAGCCCCTTGTTATTTCTTATATGACCTTTTCCCAGAAATAATCCCTACCCACTATATATCTTTGGTCAACCTGTAATGGTACCTTTTCTCTGGCCTTGTGGCTTGTGTCCCCTATATTAAACAGCCTGCCCTCAACTCTGTTTCCACCCCCAGTGTCAGTAATCCCTCCTTTTTTTCACTGTCAAACTTCTGGAAAGAGTAGCCTCCCCTCTGTCCATAGGTTCTTGTTTCTCCCCACCCCCTCACGGTTCAGCCTTTCACCATCTGGCTTCTGTCGCCATCACTCTGCTGAAACAACTCTCGCCAAAGTTGCTGACAACCTCCAGATCCCTACATTCAATGGCTTCTTTTTCATTTCCATCTTGCTTGATCCCTGCTCAACAATTGACCCTGGAGCCCACTGCTCCTTGGCATTCGCATCCCTCCCCTATGTGGCTCCTGAACCATGGCTCCTTCATTTTCCTCACTGCTTCTTCAGCATGGCCATCTCCTAAGATTCTGTCCTTGGTCTTCTTGTCCATGCTTTCTTCTGACAAACACATCCCCTTCCATAACTTCAGTCATCACCTGGGGGCAGAAGACTGCCCACTTTTTGGGCTCATTCCTAAACTTCTCCTCCAGATCTCCAGCCTCCCATTTCAGTCTGCTCATGGGGAAGCTCAAATGGCATGTCCTATCAACACCTCAAAGGGTCATAGATTTAGAGCTGGATGGAAACTTATAAGTCTACTTGTCTAACCCATGATTTTACAGCTGAGCCCCATCAAGGTTGAATGACTTGCCCAAGATCACACACCGTAAGTATCAGTAGTGAGATAGGAACCCAGGTGTCTGCTGACTTTACAGTCTATGTATACTCTTTCCTCTGTGCCATGCTATCTTTCAAGGGTTAGCCTCAACCTTTCAACATAGCTAAAATGAAGCTCATCTCCCCTAAGATCTTATTTCTCCTCTAATTTCCCCATTTCCCTCCATCCAGTCACCATTGCCCATCCTACCCCCATCATCCAGGCTTGGAACTGGAGGACCTTAACAATAACCATGGCTACCATTGACATAACACTTTAAGATCTGCAAAGCATGATTATAGAGTACCTCATTTGGTCCTCAACAGAAGGTGCCATTGTTATCCCCATTTTATAGATAAAGAAACTGAGGTTAAATGACATAGCCCTTGTCACACAATAGTAAGTGTCTGAGGAGTGAGTGTCAGGATTTGAACTGAGGTGTGTCTGTCTCCAAGACCACCATACTGGTCTCTACATCACTTGGTCTTCCCTCAGTTTCTATACTGCCAACCCCAATCAGCTGCCAAGCACTGTCAATTCTGCCTCTGAAAACACCCCCCAAATCTGTGCCGGCCTCTTTACTCCCACCGCAACTATGCTAGGCATTTGTTCCTTCTCTTCTGGGTTATTGCAGGAGCCCCCGAATTTATTTGGATCTGTTTCCTCTCCAATTTACTCTTCCCACTACTGATCAAATAAATTATCTAAGTACTGGTTTGATTATGTCATTCTTCTACTTAAAACACTTCAGTGGATTCCTTCTGTGGTCCAAATTAGAGAGAAATTCTGTCCAGTAGAAGGTAAACTCTACGAGGGTAGGCACTACATCTTTGTCTATGTCTAGTGTCTGACACAGGGAGTGCCTGACACATAGGAGCTTGCTTAATGCTTGTTGATGAAAATTAAGGCTTCTAGAAGCTTGGATCTAGTCCGGTTTTCCAGCTTTGTTTCCCATTATCCCCCTCCATGGACTCCGTGTTCCAAGTTCCATGGTCTATTCACTTCCTAGTGCTCTCCAACTGGAGTTCTCAGCCCCTCCTCACCTTTGCTCGTGTCATTCCCAAGCCTGTTGTGGGCCTGACTCTATCATCACTTGATGGACTGCAAGTTGTCCATCCCCCTCAGGGAAACCTTCTCTAATTTTCTCGCTGGTAAGAGATCTCTCCTGCTGTAGTTTCTTATGGCCTTGGACCTCTGAGGTATCCCAATTTCTGCTGTCTTGGGGTTATTCATGTGCATGTCTAATCCCCTTTGTAAGACTCTGAGCTCCTTGAGGGCAGGATCTTTGTGTGCTATGTCCTTTTAGGCTCTGTGCCCAGCAGGTTACCTGAGGGAGGGTCTAAACCCATATATTACAAATGGAAGTCCCAAAGACGGTGAGACTGGGACCTAGTGTGAGCTCACTGAGTTAGGAAATGCCTTCACCAAGGAAATAGAGTTAAAAGAAAAATAATTAAAAGCAGAGCTTCTACAGGGGGGATGGTTCCATGGTCTAGTGGAAAGCCATATGGTTCTGTTGAGTGGGCCCTGTGTGGATTGTCAAATGTGTCATCAAAAGGGAGAGAGAAAGGGAGGGAGAGGAGAA